>NC_054707.1:61249735-61317821 GCF_016097555.1 Gigantopelta aegis | reverse complement strand
TAATAAACCCTCATGAGTTTATAATAAAGAGACCATCCTGAGTTTGTAGCTATATTATTAAGCTGTCGGCTAGTCTAATCTGTTATAAATCAAACTTACATCTTTCTTAGGTTAAATAATTTTGTTTCTAATTTAAATAGCTGTATATGCAATACTGTTACATTTCTGACCATTCTCAGGTCGGTAGCAACCGAGAAGTCGGAGGGACTATAGCCCCCCTTTTATAAACCCGGTTTAAAATATGGCTTTTGGCCCCCCCCCCCCCCCCCCCCCCCGTCTACAGATTGTGCCCCTTCCCATCCCCCAACTCCAGATATCGTTCCTACGGGCTTGATTGTAATATTTTATATACCATAGTGTCACGATACATGCTCTTAAATTTGTTTCGCCTGTGGCGATTTTAATTGTGTTTAGAGGGCCGTGTGCAGTTTATTGCCCGTAACCCAGATGGGCAACTTGTTACGTAATACTTCGCACGATCTGGCATTCCAATATGCACTTAGTCCAGCTGTGGAGGCCATGTGGCGAGTAGTTACGTAATACCTCTGCGAGTGCGGGGTTTACAACCGTGATTTTGGCGACGATGGCGTCAGCCAGACTGACGATCAGAGAGAAATATACCGACTCTAGGAGATGTAGAATATGAGATGATACGTGAGGTACTGCCTTGTTCCCCCAGGCCAATTCTGATTTTGGAATAAATAGCTAGGATTTAGAGATATCTAGGAGAACGAATTAGGACGGCTCCAGGGGATCACGAACGTAGTCCGTTAGGACTTGGTAAATATCATTTCTGCTCTGTGTATAACCTTGATGTGATTGATGTGACTTTAAATATTTTAATACTGTATTATACCAATATTCTTTAGACAGTGTCTTCGGTCATCTGACGAAGTAAATCGTAGACTTTTTGTTCTAACATTATACGAGTATTTGGTAATATAAAGCTTAGCCAGTCATCCTAGACGACCTGGGTAAACTGTAGGTTATTGTCTTTATTGTGATAAGTATTAATTCTGTGTTACAAGATTACTGAAAGAGTAGTTAGGGTTAATTAAAAATTAACCCGTTAGGAATAGAGCTGTAATTCCTTTATTAATTAAGTTCCCCAAGAAGCGTTTCTCAATTATCACACGTTACTGAACGAGTAGTAAGGGTTAATTAAAAATTAACCAGTTAGGAATGGTGTTGTAATTCCTTTATTAATTAACTTCTCCTGTAAGCGTTTCTCAATTATCACACGTGTGGGTGTGGTGTAACGGTGAAGTGATTCGCATATTGTGTAACTAGACACCTAGAGATTAACTAATTAAGTGATCAGTTCTGGGTTGTTATTATTGCTGTTATTAATTTACTACTACGGCTGTACATTTGTCAGCGTAGGATAATACAGATTCCAAAGTGTATTGTGTTTTTGTTGTGTTTTCTAGAGAACTAACGTGCTATAATAATATATACTTTATATAAGATCGTATCTCTGATCATACCTAGAGACGAGCCATACTAGGGTTAACAGCCTGTTACAGAGAGATCTAATAGATATACAGTTAGGAGAGATATTTTGATAATCGTGTTTTATTCAGTTACGGGAATTATAGAATCCCCGTGACAGGAGTAGAAAATTGGGGCGCTCGTCCGGGATCCGAAACGGGACATGCATATTTAAAAAAGTATTGTTTGTAAATGGGGGCTTTATAAATTATTTTTACAAATTTACCAGAAGTAGAACGTTGTTCACTAGAAAATTAATTAATAATAAGTGCGTCATATCTAAACATGGATAAGAATGTGCTGGATAGGCCTACGCTCAGTGTAGTGGAGATTAAGCGAGCACGTAAGGCCGAGTTAGTTGAAATCGCGGGTGAGCGAGAAATTGATTTAACATCAGCTAAAACTTTAGGTGATATAAAGACAATTATTATCCAGGAAGTTTTTGGTGATAGGCCTGTTATGGAAGACAGTGAGATTGTTCCAGAGATAGAGATAAATGAGTTAAGTGTGGAACAACAATTAGCTTTTAAAAAGCTTGAGTTAGATAGAGAGAGAGAAGAGAGAGATAGAGATAGGGATAGAGAAGAGAAAGAGAGAGAAAGAGAAGAACGTGCATTAGATAGAGAGAGAGAGAGAGAGAAAAAGAAGATAGAGATAGAGAAGATAGAGATAGGGATAGAGAAGATAGAGAGAGGGATAGAGAGAGAGAGAGAGAAAGAGAAGAGAGGGATAGAGAAGATAGACATAGGGATAGAGAATTCCAGTTAGAAAAATTAAAAGTGGAACATGAGTTAAAGTTGAATACTGGAGAAGTCAGACGAGAAGCCAGAAATGGGTTTAACATGTCGGAGGCTTATAGATCAGTGCCGGTATTTGATGATCAGGAGGTAGACATGTTCTTTCAACTTTTTGAACGGGCCGCTAAGCAGCTAAATTGGCCGGAGTCTAAGTGGACATTGTTAGCCGTGTCTAAGTTTAAGGGGAAGGCTAGTATAGCTTATAATTCAATGAGTGATGAGCGAGCAAGTCAGTACGACTTAGTTAAGGCTGCGGTGTTGAGGGCTTATGAATTACGACCTGAGGATTATCGTTTACGGTATAGCGAGTTGAGAAAAACGCAGGGTCAGTCTTATAGTGAGTTTGTGGCTAAGAAGGCAGGGATGTTTGATAAATGGGTGATGTCTCATCAGGTAGAGTCATATACCGAGTTACGGGAGTTGTTGATCTTACAGGACATTAAAAATGGATTACCAGTTAGCTTACGTATTCACTTAGAGGATCGTGAAGTCAAAAGGATAGAGGAGGCAGGCATAGTGGCAGATGATTACGTGTTAATACACAAAGCTCAGGCAGTACAGGGTAGCGCTGTACAACAGGGTGATAAGAAGAAATTTCAGCCAGGTTTTCCCCGGGAAAGTAACTATCGGGGAGAGTCATCTAGTTGGTCAGCTAGTCAGGCAAGGAATGCACCTGGTGGGCAAAGTAAGGATAGACCTGCATTATCAGCCAATGCACGAACATTTCGTCCACATTGCAGTTACTGTAAAAAGGATAACCATCTTATCGGGGACTGTTTTAAACGCAAACGCGATAATGCGCAAGTGGTCGGTTTAGTGAGGTCAGCTCCGTTAGCGAGAGAGTTAATGGTTAGTCCCATGGCAGAGAAAGTAAACCCGTATGTGTCCACTGGTATGGTTTGTGATGTGAAACAAGAGTTGTGTCCTAAGGCAATATCAATCTATAGAGATACCGGGTGTAGTCAGAGTCTGATAACGCAAAAGTGTTTAGCTGGTATTGAAAATTCAGATACAGGACATAGTTTGGCTTTAAGCTCGGTTACTGGAGAAAAAATGGTTGTCAGGTTACATAAGGTTTTCTTGTGTTCGAAGTTTGTGACGGGACCAGTCATTATGGGTGTTGTGAAGGACTTGCCTGTTGAAAACATAGGAGTTTTGTTGGGAAATGATTTGACTAGTCAGTGTTGTCAGCCGAAATGTGACCAACTGTTAATTAAAGACAGCACGTTACCAATAGAAGAGTGTGAGGTTGATGAGATTAAATATCCTGCGTGTGTAAAGACTAGGGATATGACCAGTAGGTTAGCACAAGACGCAGAGGATATTTGTGATTTGTCTGATACGTGTGTGAGCCATGACATTGGAGTGGATGAGGTTATCAGTAAAATGGTAGATAAGTCAACTGAGGAATTAAATGTGGTGGAACCTGTTGATCTCCCGCAGAGGGGAATTGAACCAGTTGTGTTTGATAGAGGGGATTCACCTTGTAATAGACAAGAGTTAGTTCTAGAGCAGGGGGCTGATCCAAGTTTGTTGGCAGTCCGCACTACATTGTTAACTGAGAGAGTATTGATGAATAAAAGAATTAGGGATAGGAGGTTGCCGGCGACCGAACTAGCTAGGAAGCAACTGAGCCATGCTCAGAGCAAAATAAAATCAGTGTTTGATAGGAAGGCTAGGAGTCGGGAATTTAAACCAGGGGATAAGGTGCTGCTGTACCTTCCCATTAAACGGGGTTCTGTGCAGAACAGGTATTTCGGGCCCTATGTTGTGCACAAACGGGTTAATGAGACAGGGTATGTGATAAACACTCCTGATAGGGTTAGGAAACGTAGGTATTGTCACATCAATTTGCTAAAAGGTTATTTTGACAGACTGCCGATAGTTCCAGAGAGACCGGTCCAAATTGAGAGACACTCAATTTCCTGTGATGACGTCAAGACTGCGGAGATCAAGTTGGCCAACGGCCAGATTCTAACAGACTTGAACCCCCAGCGAGCAAAGCTGACTACGTTGATACAAGACAATGTTTCCATTTGTCGGGACCTTCCAACGGTTACCAATACCTTAAGCCAAGATGTGCCCTTGGAACCCAACGCTACACCGATTCGACAGCATGCCTATCGGAGAAAACCTGGAAAACGTGCGACGCTGAAAAGGAAGGAAACGAAGTTCCATTGGTCAGGTGAATGCGAGAAGTCATTCGACCGTATCAAGGAGATGCGCTACTCGTCTCCCTTGATGGCAGCACGAGACTACCGAATGCCGTTCAAGCTAGCTGTGGGTGCCAGTGACGTGGGTGCTGGAGCTGTGCTGTTCCCAGAAGACGAAGACGGACTGGACCATCCTAATGAAAACCTCCAACCAGAGAGTTTTGAGATGGAGTCTTCTTCTGCAAGAATACCCAATTACCATTGAACATATCAAGGGCACATCCAATGTAATCGCTGATGCCCTGTCCCGAAATTGAACGTTATGATAATGTGGTGACATTCTTGATTTCTGTTTTGTTTATATATATTTTATTTGTATACCAGGGACTCAGAGACTCAGTGTGATTACTGGTAGTCACCTTATTATTACATGTGTTATAAATGCCCGTATGCGTCGGTTAACGCACCTTTTTGTTTTAATGTAGTATATTTCCCTATTCCTAGAGTAGAGGAAATATCCTTTTTGAGGTGGGGGTGTGTCACGGTACATGCTCTTAAATTTGTTTCGCCTGTGGCGATTTTAATTGTGTTTAGAGGGCCGTGTGCAGTTTATTGCCCGTAGCCCAGATGGGCAACTTGTTACGTAATACTTCGCACGATCTGGCATTCCAATATGCACTTAGTCCAGCTGTGGAGGCACGACCTGCCACACGCCAGGTCCGGCCAACCAAAACACAACAATTTTAAAACATTTATTCAACACAAAGACAAAGAGCTCTTAACAAAATACTGTGGACATTTGACAAGTTATACAATAATATTACCCTGAGATTTCCGACAAATATACTTATTTGAAAGTTCCATACCAAATAAAACACCGGTCTACATGAAAACTTATAATATCGGTAATTTAGGCTACAACTCCTATTACAAATAAATTAGTCCCTATCGGAAACTATCAATTTGATTTGAAAGATGATTTACACCAAAATCCCAAAACTACAATTCTTCCATGTTACAATTAATTTCCGCAACAGCCCCTATTGCAAATGTGAATATCCCACATAGAAATTCAACAATTGGTTTGAAAGCCGAATTATCACGGAGTTCACTACACCTCCCAAACCTCAAATAAACATATCGGAAAACAAATAACTAAAATTTGTCTGCATGTTTAGAAATAATATTTCCAAGAAAAATAAATGGCGTGCACCCCCATGCACAACCAACAAAATGACAACAATTCTTTTACTAACAATGTACAACGATTAACCCCATAGCCAGTAATAAAGCATATGGAAACGGGAGAGAGAGAGAGAGAGAGAGAGAAACTCTAAAATCTAGGCTTTAACACCCCCTAAAACATTAATTTTACCCAAACCATAATAACTTACGTGTTGACCCTATGAAAACACATCAGAAAGTAAAGTTCCAAGTTTGACCACACGGGCAACACGAGGACGAAATCGTATCTCATTGGTTCATCCCAAATAAACAATCATATAAAAATTATTACCCATAACAATTACGCCTAAAATTCACCAAAATATTCTATTATTACTACAATAGTGTATCCACTTAACAAAATTAAAAAATTAATTAAAAGAAAATACAAATAAACATATATATATTTTACTTCCTGTTAAATTACCGTAAAACCTTTAAATATTACCCTACTTAAAATTTTATCTTAATAACAATGAATTCCATGTTTTTATCCCAGCAGTATTATTCAGTTAGTAAACAGTGATTAGTATAGTTAATACAGAAGAAATAGAGAATATAACAAAATAAAATTACAACTAAAAAAAGAAACTAGGACAGAAAAGTTAAATGGATAAAAACATGGTTCATTACATTCCCCCCAACTACCTCAAAAGCTACGCCCTCGTAGCTTAAGTCTACAATGAGAAAAATAATAATCATAATAAATAAATAATTTTAAAATATATATATTTTGTCAATATAACTTAATTTAATCTAAATTTTATTATTTTAACGTATCTTCTCTCCTCTTTAAGAATCCATTCGAAGTTATTCACAACCACTTTCTTGTACACCACAATCTTTAACTTCCACATAATAAATTTACTCTATAAGGGGTACTTATACTTAGTCCACTTGAAATCATATATTCTACAACAATATACACACATACATATACATAATACACACAATACAATATTCAACATATTTGACTTCTGATACATTTTCACCCAGAGATACTCAAACCTGACAAGCATCAAATACTCAGATATCAGCAAGACATTCAGCTGTTTTCAACCCAATAGTGTATCTAACGTTTTAACAAATCTGCCTGAGTTCAACCGATTTAAACACCAAGTTTCGCGACAGCAGATATTTCCCATTTTCAGTTACTTACAATTTCCTGAGTTCCCTAATAATAACATATTTCAATTCAAAATAATATCTCCTCATTGCAACCTTTCCCAAATGAACCCCATCAATTAGTAACTTTTCGCTGAGTATTCGCTTTCTTGTCACGATACTACAAGAACCTGTTGAAAAATGTCTAGCCAACGCCAGATTCAGCCGTGCCCTCCTCGAATCATATACATCTTTGTGCACAGACCGAAATCGAGTCCTTGGAAATGTCTTCATGAATACCACCCGCTTTACACCCCTTGAAAACAATAAGTCCACCAACTGTTTTACTCCTGTCATAAAAGACTCCAATTTCCAATCCCTTTGATCCAAATCATTCCCCCCAATTTGTAAAATTACTACTTGTGGAATGTAATATTCACAAAACATTTTATAGGCTTCATCAAACATGGAATCTAGTCTTCCTCCCGATCTCCCATAAAACCTAACAGTAACATCCTTCAAACCAAAGTCCTTTTTAAATTTACCTCCCCCTCCACCCCGGATTAAACTCTGCAACCTATTGATATAGCTATGCCCCATCATGGCCACTTGACCTTTAACCCAAGCCATATTAATATATACTTAGCTGTTAATAAATATTCTTTCCACTTCTTAACCTACAAAATATTAATAATTATTATTACCACAAATTTTAAAACATTTATAGCCTACTATATATATATATATATATTAATATTCTCTTCACCACTATATCCGAAGGAAACCCTTGACTCAGTGCATTACCACAATCGACTTAAACATCTAATTGGATTTTGCACCAAACCAGTGTTTCGTTCAGGTACAGAGGTCATAATCGACATACTACATGTAATTTAAGATAATATACATTCCTAAAACATCCATCTTATTACCACATTCAAATTTTAATATTATAATCACATATACTCAATTAGACACATTTCACAAACCATTAGATACATATATATCCTTTCAATACAGTCCATTAGTCTATATATGCACATATAAAATATTTTCACCTCCAATGCTACAAATCATGTCCATATCACGAATATTAGTCCATATAAAATCACGAATATTAGTGGATCCACAATATAAAGTCCATTTCACAAATATTAATTGATACGATATGAAATCCACATCACGAATATTAGTGGATCCACAATATAAAGTCCATTTCACAAATATTAATTGATCCACGATATGAAGTCCACATCACGAATATTAGTGGATCCACAATATAAAGTCCATTTCACAAATATTAATTAATCCACGATATGAAGTCCACATCACGAATATTAGTGGATCCACAATATAAAGTCCATTTCACAAATATTAATTAATCCACGATATGAAGTCCACAAATCCACGAATCACTAATCATAAAAAAATGTTCACAATCTTCTCTATGACAAATCATATTCTCCCGATTTCATCCATTGAGGTCGACGACGGCGACGACCCCTACCTAAACAGGGAGAACTATTTTGTTCCACTGTTCCAAACAGGATTTGTTCTGAAATGTCATTGCAAGGCAAAACTTGTGTATCCTCAACCTCTTCTAAAACAGTTTCTCCTTCGAAATCCTGACCGATTCCAAATTCCTCTTCTGCCAAATGTTCTAGATTAACACCTGTATTTTCATAATCACCTCCTTCGTGACAGGGTTTTAGTCTATTGAAATGCACAACCTGCCTATTTCTGCTTCCAGGTTTAACAATAACATAATTCACATCAGATAATTTCTTTTCTATCTCAAAAGGTCCTGTCCAAAACCGTTGCAATTTAGGTGATAACCCTTTCTTTCTCCGAGGTAAGAATAACCACACTTTCGAGTGCGGTTCAAATCCTTTACCAGCAGCTCTCCTATCATAATTCACTTTTTGTCTACGTTGTTCTTTTCTAACATGTTCCCTGACTAAATCAAATACCACGTTACATTTATCTTGCATATCCGCTACATGTTTTTCAGGACTTTTATTCTCACCTGGAGGAACTTCGGTCATTAAAGTTAAGGGTATATTTACTTCTCGACCCAACATTAACTTATTTGGAGTAAAACCCGTAGTTTCATGTACACTTGTTCTATAAGCCATTGTTACTAATGGTAGATGAAGATCCCAGTCAGATTGATCTATTTCTACATAGGCACTTAATAATTTTCCAAGTGTTCTATTGAATCTCTCTATCATACCATCGGATTGGGGATGATAGGCCGTTGTACGTGTTTTATGAATCTCTAGAATTTTACACATCTCCTGAAATAAGCATGATTCAAAATTTCCTCCTCTATCAGTATGAAGCATCTTTGGTATACCAAATCTTGAAAAGAATTTATAAACCAAAACTTGAGCAATAGTCTTTGCTTCTTGATTTGGAATAGGATATGCTTCCACCCATTTTGTGAAGTAATCTCCCACCACAAGAATATATTTGTTTTCTCTATCAGTTTTTGGAAATGGACCAGTGATATCAACGGCAATCTTTTCCATAGGTTCCCCTGACAAGACATTTATCATAGGAGCTCTACTACATGGTATGGGGTTTTTTCTCATCTCACAAGCTTTACATGTCTTTACCCACCGAATTACATCACTTCGCATTCCTACCCAATAAAAGTGGTGTTGTAACTTCCTTAGGGTTTTATTTATCCCAAAATGACCTCCTACGGGGGAATTATGTGATTGTTGTAAGATTTGCCTCCTAAAACTTTCAGGAGCTATCAAGAGTAACCTATCGACATCATTTTTCTCACTATACCATCTCCTATACAGAATGCCCTCATGCATTTCTAACTGTTCCCACTGAGCCCAGTATGATTTGAGTTTACTATTCTGACTATCCAACTTTTCAAAATTTGGTTTCACCTTATCCACTTCAATCAAATCTATCAGTATTTTCAGAACAGAATCACTTCTCTGAGCCTTCACTATTTCCACTTTTGTCCATCCGAGCTCTGTGAACACAACAGTTGCACAGATTTGCGGAATTCTACTCATTGCATCTGCATTTAAATGTTTTGTTCCAGGACGGTGCTCGATATCAAAGTCAAATGTACCTAAATATTCAATCCAACGAGCTACTTGTCCCTGAGGCTGTTTAAAGGACATCAACCACTTCAGAGATGCATGATCAGTTCTCAATAAAAATTTCCTCCCATACAAATAAGGACGATAATGTTTCACTGCTTTCAACATAGCTACTAGCTCTTTTCGAGTGACGCTATAATTTCTTTCTGAATTTGAATGGGTAGCACTAAAGTAAGAAATAACTTTCTCGTCCCCCTGCTGAATTTGAGAAAGTACTGCACCAGAACTAAATTCACTGGCATCAGTATCCAAAATAAAAGGTAACTCAAAATTTGGATATGCCAAAACAGGTGTTTCTTGCAAAGCACTTTTTAATTTTTGAAATGCATCCTGACACAAATCTGACCAGCTAAATCTTACATTTTTCTTGGTAAGGTCAAATAATGGTCCAGCTATCCTAGAAAAATCCTTAATAAACTTTCTATAGTAAGAGCATAGTCCTAAAAAACTTCGAACATGACTTACAGTTTTTGGAACAGGCCACTCTTTAACTTTCCTAACCTTTTCAGGGTCAGACTTTACACCATCCTTCCCTACCACAAATCCCAAAAACAATACTTCTGTCTTAAACAAACTACATTTTTGTGGTTTCAATTTTAGTCTGGCATTTCTTAAACAATCTAACACTTGTTGTAAACGGACTAGATGCTGTTCAAAACTATTTGAAAATATGATTATGTCATCAATATACACCAGACAAGTTTTCCAATGCAATCCTGAAAGTATCCTTTCCATTAATCTCTCAAATGATGCGGGTGCATTGCACAAACCAAATGGTAACACATTAAAATGATATAATCCTGAACCAGTAGTAAATGCAGTTTTCTCTTTAGCACGCTCAGTTAACCCAATTTGCCAATAACCCGATGCCAAATCAAGTGTGGAAAAATAATGAGACCCAGATAAAGTATCTATACTATCATCAATTCTTGGTAAGGGGTATGCGTCTTTTTTCGTTACTCGATTTAGTTTTCTATAGTCAATACAGAATCTCAATGTACCATCTTTTTTTTCCACCAAAACTATAGGTGAGGCCCAAGGACTATCAGATAAACTAATTATGCCCTCATCTAACATTTTATGCACTTGTTTTTCTACCTCTTGCTTCTTAAATGGTGATAAGCGATAAGGTCGTTGTTTTATAGGCAGAGCATCCCCTGTTTCAATATCATGCAAATACTTATCACACCGTCCTAATTTCCCATCTTTTTGCATAAACACATCTGAATTTCCTAATAGAAATTTCTCTACCAGATCCTTTCTATCATCTGGAACTCCCTCCTTGGTCTCCTTAATTAGCTCACCTAACCATTCATCAACAGTCTCTACCTCAGGATCAGAGTCAATCTTATCGTCGGTACAGGTTCGTATGGGACACATCATTCCTAAATGAGAACCCTTCTTAATTTCAACTTGTGAGTCACCAGATACATTTATCAATCTCAGTGGAACTAACCTATTACTCCCACAAGTTACCAATGCTCTAGCAACCAATACTGATTTTGATTTTTTTTTAAATTTAGCATCAGGTTCTACAACTCCCTCATTATATGGTCTTCCTCTTTTTCTAACTATTCCATTAACTACCATTTCGTGACCAGGAGGTATTATATATGTTTGAGAAGCAATTACTTTGCAACACTGCATAGGTGAATTTTCCATACATAATTTCACTCGAACTCTACCCAATTTCAACATGCCTCGTTCCAGATCAATAATGGCAGAGTTTTTCAATAAAAAATCCATACCAAGTATTCCATCTCCTGCTATATCCACCACCAACACCTCATGCTTATACAAATAAGAATTAATTTCAATATCAATTACTGCCCGGCCCTTGACAATTAAATGGTCACCGTTTACAGTACGATATTCCTTAGTTACTGGTATTAATAATGGTTGTTTCCTTGAAAAGAGTACATCAAAAAGGTCCCCATTAATTAGTGTCACATCTGAACCTGTATCTAGTAGAAAACAGACTCCCTGATTGTTCACCTTGGTGTCTACATACAGTACATTATTTTGGGCACCTCTTGACTGACCAGACCAAGATGTGCCCCTAATCTTGATCTCTTCTAGTTTAAAGGGCAGCTACTCTGTTTATGACCATGTCTATTACATTTGTAACAGGTACCTTTAAAATCTGGACTCATTCCTGAGACTCCCCATGCCACATTAGATCTCCCACCAGTTGGCTCCTGATACTTAACCTCATTATATACTCTATGTCTAGGTTGATAACCATCCTGAGTTGCCGAAAAACCATTTGAATTGGAAGAACTTTCCTTTATTTCCAATCGTCTTTCCAAATCTAATATTTTAGACTGCAGTTTTTTTAAGTCAGAAGCTGAATACTCTGGTTCATTTACCACCGTATTTACTTTAGAACTTTCCCCATCCAATCTTAAATAACTCTCTTCATTGAGTGCAATCTTTAAAGCCTCATCCAAGTCTCGCGGTTTTTCTCTTCTCAGTTGTTTTCTAATGTCCCTGTTATCAATAACATCAATGAAATGTTGAACAAATATCTCATTTCTGGTACGGGCATCGGCATGAGGATAAACCTTTGTCACTAATCTAGTAATCCCACTAGCTAGCTCAGTTAAAGATTCACCCTTCCGTCGGGTCCTGTTTTTTAACTGTGCCCAGTATACCCCAATATCTCTTTCTGGATCAAAACGATTCAACAAGGCGGTAACAATGTTACAATAATTCTTTCTATCACTGACACCCAAATCAGTAAATACCTGCAAAGCATTACCCCTCAATTGAACTGCTAGAAACTGGCAAGATTGTTCTTCAGACCACTGATTAATTTCTTTACACATTTCAAATTGAGTGAGCCAGTTCCTGAAACTAGACTGCCCCGAATAAACATCTGGCATAACTATTGGTTTTTCAGTACGAGCCACAGGTACTGTCCTATTCCCCTCATGTATGTGTCTATATGTCATAGGTGTCTCAGGAATAGTAGTCAAAGTTGGTTCATACAAACCATTATTATCTACCCCAACATATTGAGTATCTCTGGTTGGGCCAACACTAGTTTCCTCGACATTATTTCTATCCCTAATTCTTTGTCTAAGTAACCTCGTTGATTGTTCTATCTCTCTCTCCATTTCCAATATCTCATTCATCAAATTTCTTGCCATCCTATATAGAATTGTTTTTTGTTTTTTTTTTTTGTGTTTTTTTAAACCAAATTTTTCCAATTAGTTCAAATTAATTTTTGTTCTTTTTGCTTATTTCAAATCTATTTATTAAAAAAAAACCTGAACAGACTACTCATTTAACAATTTAACCCTGCTCGCAGCGCCAATGAAACGAAACCCAGAGTTCACTTGAAATCATGTGACTCGGTGTTTACAAAAAAATAAATTCCCACGCCAGGTCCGGCCACCCCTTTCGGTTGTGGACTTCCAAAAGGTTCTACAACTTAATACATTTTATAATAATGGTCTGTCCAGTAATCTAACGACCTGCCACAAGGTTAACCAAAACACAACAATTTTAAAACATTTATTCAACACAAAGACAAAGAGCTCTTAACAAAATACTGTGGACATTTGACAAGTTATACAATAATATTACCCTGAGATTTCCGACAAATATACTTATTTGAAAGTTCCATACCAAATAAAACACCGGTCTACATGAAAACTTATAATATCGGTAATTTAGGCTACAACTCCTATTACAAATAAATTAGTCCCTATCGGAAACTATCAATTTGATTTGAAAGATGATTTACACCAAAATCCCAAAACTACAATTCTTCCATGTTACAATTAATTTCCGCAACAGCCCCTATTGCAAATGTGAATATCCCACATAGAAATTCAACAATTGGTTTGAAAGCCGAATTATCACGGAGTTCACTACACCTCCCAAACCTCAAACAAACATATCGGAAAACAAATAACTAAAATTTGTCTGCATGTTTAGAAATAATATTTCCAAGAAAAATAAATGGCGTGCACCCCCATGCACAACCAACAAAATGACAACAATTCTTTTACTAACAATGTACAACGATTAACCCCATAGCCAGTAATAAAGCATATGGAAACGGAGAGAGAGAGAGAAAGAAACTCTAAAATCTAGGCTTTAACACCCCCTAAAACATTAATTTTACCCAAACCATAATAACTTACGTGTTGACCCTATGAAAACACATCAGAAAGTAAAGTTCCAAGTTTGACCACACGGGCAACACGAGGACGAAATCGTATCTCATTGGTTCATCCCAAATAAACAATCATATAAAAATTATTACCCATAACAATTACGCCTAAAATTCACCAAAATATTCTATTATTACTACAATAGTGTATCCACTTAACAAAATTAAAAAATTAATTAAAAGAAAATACAAATAAACATATATATATTTTACTTCCTGTTAAATTACCGTAAAACCTTTAAATATTACCCTACTTAAAATTTTATCTTAATAACAATGAATTCCATGTTTTTATCCCAGCAGTATTATTCAGTTAGTAAACAGTGATTAGTATAGTTAATACAGAAGAAATAGAGAATATAACAAAATAAAATTACAACTAAAAAAAGAAACTAGGACAGAAAAGTTAAATGGATAAAACATTACAGTACCGGCTGTCTGCTGATTTTGAAAATATAGCTAGGATTTAGAGATATTAGGAAGAACGAATTGGACGGCTCCAGTCTTGGTAAATATCATTTCTGCTCTGTGTAAACCTTGATGTGATTGATGTGACTTTAAATATTTTAATACTGTATTATACCAATATCTTTAGACAGTGTCTTCGGTCATCTGACGAAGTAAATCGTAGACTTTTTGTTCTAACATTATACGAGTATTTGGTAATATAAAGCTTAGCCAGTCATCCTAGACGACCTGGGTAAACTGTAGGTTATTGTCTTTATTGTGATAAGTATTAATTCTGTGTTACAAGATTACTGAAAGAGTAGTTAGGGTTAATTAAAAATTAACCCGTTAGGAATAGAGCTGTAATTCCTTTATTAATTAAGTTCCCCAAGAAGCGTTTCTCAATTATCACACGTTACTGAACGAGTAGTAAGGGTTAATTAAAAATTAACCAGTTAGGAATGGTGTTGTAATTCCTTTATTAATTAACTTCTCCTGTAAGCGTTTCTCAATTATCACACGTGTGGGTGTGGTGTAACGGTGAAGTGATTCGCATATTGTGTAACTAGACACCTAGAGATTAACTAATTAAGTGATCAGTTCTGGGTTGTTATTATTGCTGTTATTAATTTACTACTACGGCTGTACATTTGTCAGCGTAGGATAATACAGATTCCAAAGTGTATTGTGTTTTTGTTGTGTTTTCTAGAGAACTAACGTGCTATAATAATATATACTTTATATAAGATCGTATCTCTGATCATACCTAGAGACGAGCCATACTAGGGTTAACAGCCTGTTACAGAGAGATCTAATAGATATACAGTTAGGAGAGATATTTTGATAATCGTGTTTTATTCAGTTACGGGAATTATAGAATCCCCGTGACACATAGCTCAAATTTTATATGTATGATTTAATTTTATTCCAAATACCAAACAAAATTTTAAATAACTTGGTGAAAAGAAATCCCGACAAGAATTGTAAATGTATTTATCTGAATAATGCTTTATAAATATTTAGATCATGTTAAATACAATAACTATCTACATATACACATTTAAAATTATCTGAACTAGATTGGTTAATTCTTATTGAAAGCTCTGTGTAAGATCTCGTACTGTATAAAACTATAAGAAGCTTCATTTCCGTTTTCGATGTGACCTGCTGTGTCAATAATAAAAAGATGACTCGAGTTTGAAACCTTATTTTTGGATGTTTAGTGGTGATGAGTTGGTGGATTGTGATCGAGAGTCAAAAAGGTGGTGACGGGTGAAGCACGCGGTGGTGCTTTTCCATGGCGTTGTTGGGTGGTGGTAAGTAGTGTGGCAAAATTTGGCACAGAATACCTCTTTTCACCTCTTCATAGATTATGGTAGATTTGAACACCTTAATTTCAACTCCGGAACTTTAAACCTGTTTCATTTTAAAAACCTTATATATCAACTCCGGAACTTTTCAATTCAACTCCGGAACGAATGAAAAACAGAAAATCTCGATAAAATCAGTGGAGAGCAATAAAGTATCTGAAAATGGAGTGCAATGTTGTCAGTACGATATTGACAGTCGAAATTGAAGTTTAGATAGGTTCGAGCAAATGTTTTTCTTTGCGTCGTATCTATGTAAAATTGGCAGGTATTGTGAGAATGACCCAGAATGTTTACATGTGTAACTTTTTGACATTGAACACTTGTTTGTGGTAATTTCGGTCCATGCAAAAGTAATGCTTTTTGTGTAAAATCGGTGCACTCCGGCCAGGTTTATTGGGTGTGTTTGTTTAAACCAATATCCTGAGAGAAAGAGCTGGACAACAGGGGTTGTCCTTTTCAGGGTATGTTTCCTCCAGACAGGCAAAGGTACATACAAAAATTCATGGGCCTGCTGATATTAATGAAAAAACGGTATAGCCACTAACGCTATATAGAAACATATAGCATAATTAATTGTGGTCTGTGGTCTGATGCTGATCAGTATGTCGCCATTGACGACAAAGCTGTGAAAGGCGAGGCACTGAGTGATGAATCAATCATTGAACTGATATCCAATTCACGAAGTTCCGAATGTCTGGAGAAACATGACAATGACAATGACGATGACGATGACGATGCTGATGAACAAAAAAAATTCATTGTTCTGAGTAACGTTAACTGGAACAAGAGTCCAGAAATAGATGGTTTAATATATGAGTATTTTATCGAAGGCAAAAAACAACCAAAAACAACAACAACAACAACAACAACAAAAATAATAATAAAAAAAAAATCTTACCTATATTACGTTCATTATTTAATACTATTCAGGACACGGGTTAATAGTATGTTGCCTTGTGTAGCAAAATTGAGGCTCATATGCACTTTCTGGTACAATCTTAGTAACTTTCAGGAGGAACTATTATAACACTACTGAATTCAAAACCACTTGTTACCAATTTTTCCCATCATCCTAATGGCTGCCATTTTGGATTTCAAAATGACCACCATTTACATATATTTTCTGGTATATCTCGACTTTTAGACCCTCTACAAACTTAATTTAAAGATAAAATAGATCATGTTTATAATTACAAAGGGTACACGTCTAATGTATTTAGTTTCATACATATGGATTAATACAGTGGCATCGCACCTGTTACAGCAATACAACAGAAAGAAAAATTGAAAGAGATGAAAGGAGGTACAAAAGCAATGTTGACCATATGTGGAAAACAAGTAGAGGGCGACCTGCAATATCACAATCAGAATCAGATGATGGTAGATTACCGAGATCTGGATGTGAGATAGTCAATCATCAGCAATGTTTCTTCTCTCAAGGAAATTATCCTAACAAAGTAGACGAGATTACGCATGCTTGCCAGAGTGAGAACTGTGCAATGGCAATTAAAGATATTGTACATAACAGTGACAATACTTTGTGAAAAGTGCAGCTGGCAGATATCATAGCAGAAGGTGATTTCCTTTCCAGAGACATTGTTTATCATAGTACATGTAGCTGTAAAATCACTTATTGGCGAAAATATGTACAAGTGCCTAAGAGATATAATACTGCAGTTAACGACAATGAAGATGCGACTTTCTTATCGGCAGAGATCGAATTTTATGACGAGTTACTTTAGAGAATTGAATCAGGCGAATATATTACCACAGTTCAGGCCGAAACTTTATACACATACATGATGCATGATCACGATGTTGTTAACATGACAATAAAACATAGAACATTTCCCGAAAATTGGGCTAACGGTATTAGTATTTCTGTGCACAAAAAGTAACTAATGAACAACATGTAGCGGGTTTCCGCTCTAAGACTATATGTCCACATTTCCAAATGTTTGACATCCAATAGCCGATGATTAAAAAAATCAATGTGCTCTAGTGGTGTCGTTAAATAAGAAAAACTTTACTTTACACCAAAATATAATTCCCATCCGACACCAAAACTAAAAACTAGGTCAAAATGGGTTAATTAAGGAATTTGTTATGCATGGTATTAATGCAGCTCCTCCTGCCTCCTACAAAACTATTTTACTTTACTTCCTATAAATGTGGATGACTTAAAAGGGATGCAAGGGAAAAAGATTCAATCATCATCCGATACCAAAACTAGTATTTTTAAATATGCCCATGTCATTTTGCTTTGATCTGTCCTTTCTACAATACTATTAGATGCAGGTATACAAAACCATATTATTACACCAGATCATATCTTTTAAATTAATACAGCTATTGTCCAGTGATAATGTAAAGCAGCTAATAACAGTGTGTGAATATTTACAAGGGGCAACCACGCAGAAACATAATAATATGTAAGTGGAGTATATTAATACTCTTGATTATATACATACTCTTCATTATATTGATAATTATTATTACATTTTATATTGGATATTTTCATCACTTTCCATACCATGTAAATTGTTTCCCCTTTTAAGGATATTTGTATTTTACCTGTATACGGTTATTTAATATTTGTAATACCTATGAACTGTATGTTTACGGTTAATAAAATATACATGAGTTTTGCTAAAGAGGGACTACGAAAAATAATTACCGTAAATTCTTGAATGGAGGCCTGCCTTGAATAGAAGCCTGCCTCGATTAGAGACCGGGTCTCAGAGCGTCACGAAAACCCCCCCAAAAAACCAATAGAGGCCTGCCTTGAATAGAAGCCTGCTTCGATTAGCCACAGATGCATTCGTGTAATAATGTGTAATAAACTCAGTTGTTATACTTACCAAAGTAGAATTATCATCAATATCAGTATCTACCATAAACGCTGATATGTTGGTCATCCATCTCGTCCGGCTCGGATGCTGAATAATTAATGCCATCTACAGCTGAATGGTAAAAAAAAAATCCCATCCAGCTCGGGTCTTGAAGAATCTGCATCTGCTGAACGGTCACCCACCACGCCCGACTCTTGTCCTGACGAATGATCCAAGAACTCGACCTGCTCGGGTCCTGAAGACTGGTTGGCATCTGCATCTGCTGAATGGTCAAAGCTGCAGGTGTCGCTCACACGTCCAGTTTGTATTCAGGCTTTCTCTAGCTGCCTGATGATATATTGCTTGAGAAATACCTGTGTGAACATAATATATATATATATATATATATATATATATATATATATATATAATATATATATATCTTATATATATATATATACATTTATATATACATCTCTTTTCATTTAATACATATGTTAAACATTTTAAACATTTAATAAAACGACATTTAGGTTTAGTTAGTGTACAATGAATAAATGTTGACCTTGTTAGTCAGCTGTCAGTGAATGTGTGTATTGTCAGCAGTGTGGGGTCTTGGAACACGTTTGTGCACGTGGCTGCGTTTTTGCGAATATTCACATTTTGGAACTTTATTGTACAGTAGCTGCGTTTTATCGAATGTAACCGTGGGAATGTGTTTGGGACATGCAATGACCTTATATTCACAAAGCATGAACCGGTAGGAAACATAAAATCGGAGTTATAACCCATTTGTACCCTTTTGCGTTTCTTTTTTTGAAGAGTATATAACAGTATTAGTGATATAATTTTAGATTAATGTTAATATATAACTTAAAGACTGTATAATAAATCCACTTTTATTTACTTTTAAATATGATCCTTTTGATATGATTGTATCTATTCATATTTTCTTTATGGTTATATTTTATGTATTTGACATTTAAAAACAAATTACTTATAAATACAATAGATGAACATTGCGCTTATATTTATATTTTATTTTATTTACTTGTTTTTGTTTTTATCTATATGAAAAGGAAAATTAAATAAATGAAATATAATCAACAAAATGTGTAGAGTCAATTTATTTTTTAAATATGTCTTTGAATTATGTTTATTGAAATAAAATTGTTTTATACCCATCAACTTGTCCATTACGTGTGTATAAAGACATATATGCATTGCAGAAATGAATTCCCATAGTCTCCAGTAAGTAGTGTTTCCCTCAGAATTTGAGTTCGCAAAATGGTTGGATGTGAACCAAGGTCCCAAATGTGATGAGTAAGCTAGGAGCTCAGAAATTAATTTCCTTTTTGGTGTATTCTTAAGTACATATGGGTGTCACGTATACATTTTAATAATGATGTTTATTATTATTATTATCAAATTTGCATTGTGTCAAAACGTGGGTAAAATTCAATGTTGGTAAAAAAAATTAACAAGATTTGCCCAGGATCCCTTTAGGGTCTGGGAAAAACACTGAATAAGAAAGTCTGCACGTAAAATGTAAGCATTCGACGAAATGGTCAATATGATCACAGCCTGTCTGGTATACGCCTACTATAGTATGTTTAAAGCATACTGTCACAGAGCAATGACGTGATTAATATCGAAGTTTGTTATCTTAAATTATTGTAATTTAGCGTCGGATGCTACAAAGTCTTTTCATCACCCATGATTGTTTTCGTTTTGGGCAGTCATCGGTATTCAGTATAAGTGTTCGTACTTTTCCGAGTTCCTACGTTTAACCGTACTTTATGTATCTATATAACTAAATGTCTAGTTCACACAAAAAAATCTTTTTAGAAACCCCCCCCCCCCCCCCCCCCCCCCAAAAAAAGTGGACGAAATTACCAATGGATGAAAAAAAAAACCATGGACGATATTACCTATAAACAATAACATACAGGTTGCATAGTACCAAAGAAGAGAGTACCGTGTCAAGGTTCGACGTGCACCGTCAAATATTTACGGAGTAAAAGCAGCTGTGGGTGTGATTGGTAGTAATATGTGACATTGATTATTTGTGCAAATACTATTATCCATTGAGAATAAATAAATACACTTTTATTTGTTATACAGTTGTTATGCAGTATATACCAGAGGTTGAAACTAATGCGGGGTACCCCCAAAAATGGAACTGCAATTTTCAGCAAAAATGACGGTTGCTATTAAAAACATAAATTAAATCTCTTAAATGATACGTGACCCCCCATTTTCTTGCAGCTAGATTAGATGTGAGGTGCCACACTTTCTATTGCTGTACTTCTTGGGTGTGTTGAAACGCTGCTTATATCAATTTTATTAGTAAACGTTAACATTATCGGCAATAGGAATTGATTTGGTCTAATGGAACCTATAGCATATATTCACTATATTATCATTATTTTATATTGTGTGCCATTTACTGTTATTTGACAGTCATAATTGCTTAATTAGGTTACACTCAGGCATGGGAGTTCATAATGACCTTGACCTTGGCATTAATTTACTGTGCACTGCTGAGAATAGAGTTTGAAAAAAAGTCTGTGCTGACCAATTGGAGATTTTGGCCCATATTTTTATTTAAAATATTTTAAAGCTTATTTATCCAAGGTGATAGACATGTGATATAACACTAATCTTATTTAGGATAATAAGTCTAGGCAAGATGAAATAAGCTGTTAGTAATAATTCATTTTTATTTAAAAAATAATGTTAGCTGATATTAGGTTAAGCTTTTAGATCTCCATTAACAATGTGTATTTGAATGCAGTTGGCTCTGGAATGACTATATTTAAATAACCTGATTTCTGCTGTAATTTTAACATACTTTTTAGGTTGGTGAATTATGTTTTAGGCAAATATGGGAGTTTTTACAACTGTTTTTGTGAGTTTGGCAAAAACATTAAAATCTACAGAAGTGGGTTCTGTGTAGCCATGTTGCATTCTCTTCTTTATTTGTACACAAATATAAGCTTGATAATGATAGCTTTAGGTCAGTTCATTAAATCTTGTCCATATATTCAGTGAGTTTTCTATAGTAAAGGGTATTTGAAGTATATACCAAGTACAAGAGCAATTTTGACACATTTGTTAATCTACCTAGGAGTGTGTTAGTATTATCTTCCACTATCACCACACTTGTAAAGCTATATTTTCCAATATTACTATGTAAATGATGTGTTACATTACAGATTGTAGTAATGCATACGATATAAATATTATATTCAGTTAAAACAGAAAATAATTAAAGAAAAATGACTTTCGCACTCTTTTGATGGATTGAATGTGCTTTTTTATGACAAATAAAAAATAAAGATGTAAAACCCTAATGATAACTCTAGATATGATACATGTCTGTAAGCACCAATCACTGGAGATTATTAATAAAATATCAACAGATATATTGGTAGCTGTCAGTGGATTTAACAATGCATATATAAAAACCAACTAGGCTGATGGGTTTGAAAATACTGCATTCAGTGACTTGACATCCAAGCATAGTCCATACCTGGGGTGTTTACCCCACCATGATGTGTACGACATTAATTTACTACTATTTGTGGATGCAGTGGTGTTCATTTCAGATACCACATGTAATATGCTTTTTTTTCTAGTGAAGTTCTTATCATATGCCCATTAAAGTCTTTCAAAACACAGGGTCACTGCAATAAATGAGTTTTAAGGTAATTATTTATTGGAAATGAGAGACTCTGACTATGCATGCACACACTACATATACAACTAAGCATACACAACCAACCCATGGTTTGTATCTTCAAGAGTAGTATTTATTTTATATCTTCTTTTTTTTTTAAATATGATACATTGCATTTGTATACAACTTTGCATAACACTGATGCTTCCTGAGGTGTACATTAAATCAGGTTGCACTGTAGGAACAACACTTTCAATTATGTTGTCACATCATATCAGAACACAGAAGATTCTGATAGTCATGAAAACACCCAATTGGACACTTTTTGAAAAATATATATTTTTGATATAGGTTGCATAGTACCAAAGAAGAGAGTACCGTGTCAAGGTTCGACGTGCACCGTCAAATATTTACGGAGTAAAAGCAGCTGTGGGTGTGATTGGTAGTAATATGTGACATTGATTATTTGTGCAAATACTATTATCCATTGAGAATAAATAAATACACTTTTATTTGTTATACAGTTGTTATGCAGTATATACCAGAGGTTGAAACTAATGCGGGGTACCCCCAAAAATGGAACTGCAATTTTCAGCAAAAATGACGGTTGCTATTAAAAACATAAATTAAATATCTTAAATGATACGTGACACCCCATTTTCTTGCAGCTAGATTAGATGTGAGGTGCCACACTTTCTATTGCTGTACTTCCTGGGTGTGTTGAAACGCTGCTTATATCAGTTTTATTAGTAAACGTTAACATTATCGGCTATAGGAATTGATTTGGTCTAATGGAACCTACAGGGCTGTCCTGTGAGGGCCATGATAGGCAGGGGAATCAATTGTTTTTTGCTGGATTTTTTTTTTTATCTTATCATACTAAGAAAAAATATATACTTAAGATGTTCCATATTTAACACGATAATAAGCAATGAACTATTAATCCTAACATATAAATTTTATTTCCGTCACCTTTAAAGATTTAAGGATATAAACAATGCAAACATGTGTCTTTTTCATTTGCAAAATGTATGTGAATATTCACACAAAATAAAAAAATGTAAATCAACAGTTTATTATGCTCTAAAGCGTAGATTACAACAGTGAATACAGTATTTTTGTAACTTGAACACTTCTCGACTTATACAGATTTTCGGGTTTTAAAAATGAAAAAAATAAATAAAAAACTGCCTGAAAGGGGCGTGACTTAATATTAGAAACTCCTATTCTTTCAGAAGCAAATACCAGATTAATTCAATATTTTGACACTTTTATGTAGATAGGCAGTAAGAATTAAATCTAGAATTTCAAGTGTTTCAGTTGTAAATTGCATAGAAACTAACATACAATACGAAATTCGCGATAAAAGTCAATACACATAACCTATAAATATATTTTCGAAAAATACAACCAATCCCACTGGTGGGCCTAACCATCTATCTTTTTTCAGCTATATGAACCTATAACGTTTCTTACAAAATTACAAAACAGACGGCTGAAATGTTTTTAGATGAACAATTTCACATAATTCGCGATAGGGGCTAACAAACATAACCTATACACACAATTTTGTTTAACATTCATTCCCCACGAAGGACCTAATTACCTGTATAATTTCCACAAGATCGGTCCATAATCTGTCTCAAAAACTTACAAAATAGGCAGCTTCAAAATAATAATCCCAGCAAAAACAACAGGTTCCCAGCCGAAAAGGTTTCGGGAACCTAAATATAACCACACGCGGTAATGACGGATTCACAAGCTATAATAACTGTATATTTACTCAGAAACACTTTTACGTTATTCAATACTGCAATACCCCTACCCCCAACTCACACACTGTCTCCTAACCAACCACCAAATTTAAACGAAATCGGCCCATAATTTTTTTTTAGAAACAGCCATAATACGTTTTAAAACCACACATAAAAAACGTGATATAGTTTTAAGAAAAAACCCGTTTATTTTGTTTAACGACACCACTATAGCACAATGATTTATTAATCATCGGCTATTGGATGTCTGACATATGGCTATTTTGTTTAACGACACCACTATAGCACAATGATTTATTAATCATCGGCTATTGGATGTCTGACATATGGTTATTTTGACACAGTCATAGAGAGAAAACTCGCTACATTGTTTCATTAGTAGCAAGGGATCTTTTATATGCACCATCCCACAAACAGAATAGCACATACCACGGCCTTTGATATACCAGCCGTGGTGCACTGGCCTTAACGATAAATAGCCTAATGGTTCCACCGACGGGGATCGATCCTAGACCGACCGCGTATCAGGTGTGCGCTTTACCAATGGGTTACATCCTGCCCTCTGCTTTAAGATTACAAAATATTTGGACAACAAGGCCAGCTGTTCTAGTAATATCGATGGCTAACCGCTCACACATAGTAAAATAAAGTTTGTTTTATTTAACGACGCCACTAGAGCACATTGATTTTTTATCTTATCATCGGCTATTGGACGTCAAACATATGGTCATTCTGACACTGTTTTTAGAGGAAACCCGCTGTCGCCACATAGGCTACTCTTTTTACGACAGGCAGCAAGGGATCTTTTATTTGCGCTTCCCACAGGCAGGATAGCACAAACCAAGGCCTTTGTTGAACCAGTTATGGATCACTGGTCGGTGCAAGTGGTTTACACCTACCCATTGAGCCTTGCGGAGCACTCACTCAGGGTTTGGAGTCGGTATCTCGATTAAAAATCCCATGCCTCGACTGGGACCCGAACCCAGTACCTACCAGCCTGTAGACCGATGGCCTGCCACGACGCCTCTCACACATAGTGTGTATTGCAAAACAACTGACCAGCAACCACGCGCGAAGATTCCATTTAGGTTGTGTTGTTTCATTTTCTCACGTTAATAAAGCAGTAAATGATTAATCCTAACAAATAAATTTTATTTCTGTCACCTTCATAGATTTAAAGATACAAACTGCGCAAACATGTGCAATTTTCATTTGCAAAATCTGTATGGAAAATTTCAAAAATTAATTTTTTTTTAAATGGACAGTTTCTTACGCTCTAAAGAGTAGATTATAACAGTGGAAATCCTATTAGTATAGCTTGAAAACTTCTCGACTTACACTGATTTTCGAGTTTTAAAAATGCAAAACCTACCAGAAAGGGGCTGGACTTAATATTAGAAATCCCAATTCCCCCAGAAGTAAGTAGCAGATTAGTTCAATATTTTGACACTTTGATGTACATAGGCAGTAGCAAGTAAATAGAGAATTTCAAGATGTGTTACACGTAAGTTTTATAGAAACTGATATACAATCTAACAATCGCCATAGAGGCTAATACACATAACCTATACACATCATTTTTTTAATACAATCATTTCCCCTGGTGGGCCTAACTACCTACCAACTGTCACTGATATGGGCCCAGAACGTTTCTTACAAAATGATAAAACAGACGGCACAAAAATATTTTTAATATAACAAACAAACAAAAATTGCGATTTAGGCCAATACACATAACCTAGACATATAATTTGTAATACAATCAATCCCCCACCCCGAAGTACCCAACTACCTACCAAATTTCAACTAAATCGGCTCAGAACCGTTCTTACAAGATCACACAACAGAGGCGACAAAATAATAATAATAAATACATGTATAACCGTAAGCGATACATTACTCAGACATATTTATACATTATTTAATTATAGCAATAATTACACACACACACACACACACACACACACACACACACACACATCCACATACTCTAACCCACATATATGCACACACTCACCTAACCGACTACCAAATTTCAGCCAAATGGGCCGAAAACTTTGTGTACAAAGAACAATAATACGTTTTTAAAACCCACAAATAAAACATGATATGACTAAGGCTAACCTCACAAAAAGCAGGCAGAGGGAGTTGTATACTGACCGTAAACTCATTGGTGTCAGTCTTTAAACAGATGACTGCAGTGGCCACGCGAGCAGATTGTATTTTGGTAGTGCTGTTTTATTTTGTCTTGCCATATTAACAAATAACATTGCATTTGTTTCATATTTTACACGTTAATAAAGCAGTAAATGATTAATCCTAACATAAAAATTGTATTCTCGGAACCGGCGTGACGTCACACGGTCTAGTTACCGATCATCCGAGTCTTTGGGCGTGAAACAAAGCGTTAGTGATTACTGTTTTACATAAAATAAAGTTATCATATTAATTTTTTGCATGCTTTGCATATTGTCATTTATTTTCTGTAGCTAACACATAGTTGCATTTATGAGTATTATAACAGCTTGGGTTGTTCTATAAGAGAAACGAACAACGGGAATCTGAATTAGTATAACCTATATTTAGTACCGATGTGTTTCCGTATAGTTTGTATGTAGTGGGGACCTTATAGTTTGTATGTATTGGGCAGGTTGGGCAGAATATAACTTTTGTTGATGCAATTTTCACGTAATGTTAATTATTAATTTTAACAATTTTGAAATGATTAGATAATTATTAATATTATAATAATTATGATGTGGGCTACAAAATATATAATTTGTATTTATAATAATGAAATTTGTATGCATGATTAAGATTATTATTTTTATGATTTAACAATTATTTTATTTCTAAATAATATGTAATAATTAAACAATTGCAAAGTTGTTACTTTACAACTTTAAATTACAGTATTATTATTTTCATTCTTATTATATAGATGGAATGGAAACCGTTAAAAGTTCCACTAAATACATTCTTTTATTCTGGAATTTGAGTGATTTTAAGCTATTGCACTGCACTGTA
The DNA here is from genome assembly GCF_016097555.1 of Gigantopelta aegis. NCBI lineage: Eukaryota > Metazoa > Mollusca > Gastropoda > Neomphalida > Peltospiridae > Gigantopelta > Gigantopelta aegis. The sequence continues at coordinate 61,290,609 of NC_054707.1, read as the reverse complement.
CACAAACACACATGAACTGAGTTTTAATCAGTGGGTTCATAATTTGGATCAGTAACTGTAGCTTGGGATGGCATTTAACTGTTGACCACTGACCTGTGACACCGATCACGGCTCTGCAATTGGCTAATTTGGCTAAGCCAACTGGTGACCAATTACTCTTTTCAAAATCTCTCCTGGCAAGAAGACATGTTTTTCCTACTCTAAAAAGTTCGCCATCTTTGAAATCCTGAGGTTAGTTTTAGTTATATTTTCTTATTTGCACTTCTTTATACTAATATAAATAAAGTCAAATATTATTAAGAAATAATTGTAGTTTTGTAAATTATAGTTAGTATTAAATATAAATCTGTGTGAAGAATTAGACATAAACGTTATTTAGTTTAGAAGTAATGCTGGCTCATTTAATAGTTGGATTATACATGTAGTTATATCTAAGATGTATATAGGTGTAATAATTAAAGTATAATTATAATACACCTTGTGGTAGCTTAATGGTTAATAATTAATAGTATTCATTTAGCATGTCGGTAAGAAATAGAAAATGTCTGTATTTGTGTTTATTATGTATGCTATGCAACAGTTGTGATCCATGTTTTAGTATTACTTTATTTGTTTTATAGTTAACTGATCAATACCTTCAATCTCTGTGTCGCCCTTCCGCCCATAGCGAAAGGTAGACTATTGTTTGTTTCTTTAGGTCACGGCCCGTGCAGTATATTCACTGCTCGTGCTAATTGTGTACTGTGTAAATGTGTATTTTTTATTATATTGTGAACGTAACTTAGTTTAGATTATTCATTAATGTTTAGTTTTATACATTGAGAATATGTTACCATATGGGTTATTTATTAATGTTAAATTAATAAATATTTAATTATATGATTGAAGTAGCACTTATTCAATTAGTATATCTAATTGTGTTTTCTCTATTTAATCAAGAGTATTCTATTTTTTATAAACATACTGTAGAGAGTATATTTATATAACTTTAGTATCTTTTTATGCGATGTATGTATCATCGTGTTTTATATATTTTAAGATTATTGTTATTGTTTTACAAGATTTTTGTACTAGACTACGTACCCTCAATAAAGAACCCCATCAAACTGCTTTCCTCTTTTGTTGACGATATATATATATATATATATATATATATATATATATATATATATATATATATATATATATATATATATATATATATATATAGGTGTGTTTTATATCCAGTCACAGTGAATATTGCAGATATTTTCTTGTTCAGTCTTGTGCTGTATTACAATTGTTATTGCAATTGAAATTTAAGTACAATGTACAAAACTAATTTTTAATAATATATGTATGCAGCTGGAGAAAGGCGATGGAGGCAAATAAATATCATAATTTTTAATAAACTGATCTATATCAATATGCCTTCTGCTAGACTACACATATTTAACCTAAGTTGCTTTTAACCCGGGTTAAATTGCCTCTTGTGTAGCTGCACTTATGTAGCATATTCATGTATGAATGAGATGGTTAAATGCTATATTATTCTTCATGTCAAACAGTGTTTTCAGAATGGAAAACAAATATCAGATATGGCAGTTGACCATTCATTTTATTGCAGGTAATTGCTGAAGCAGATTGTACACACACACACGCACGCACGCACGCACACGCACACGCACACATTATAATTTAAAGAACTGTAGAATATCATGAAACTACATGTAGATGTGAAAAGGTAAGTCCTTTAACTTGAACAAGCAAGATCTACAAATGTGCCACCACCACCACCAAGAGTAGAAGAAAACAACCTATATTTTCGTACTGCATGCCTGCTACACATTTGCAAAAAAAAAAGAAAGAAAAAAAAGGTGTAATTTAAAAGTATAAACTTTTATTTTAAAAAATAAAAATAAAATAAATACGATGTAGTAGCTGAAGTATGGCAAAATAAATACAAGTATATAGAGAATGTCCAAGCAACTAAGATTAAATGAAAAATGAAGACCACACACATTTGATGATAAAAGTAGTAAACTCTTTATTCAAGAACTGGATTCATCGTTTTGTTGGGGGGTTTTCATGGAAGACGATGGTATTGTGTATTGTATTTACAGTATAATGTGGAATTTTTATCATTGCACATGCTTTAACCATTTTGGTTGCTATTAACGTCGATTAGTGTCGACAAGCAACAACATTAAACTCAACGTAGTCACATTCTGTGTGGGAAGCCATGGCGTTCCATCAGGTTTGTCACGTTTTAGTGCATCTACCCAGAATCGGCGTCTGGTCTCTTCTTTTCGAAATTTATAAAACGATATTTTTTAACATCATATTATGATCTATGCAGCCAACTGCACAACATGTTTTAGGCATCTTGGCCGTTAACTGCTGTATATGATCGACGAAAGTTGCCACAATTCACTATCAACGCATAGGTAACTAAGGAAAACCAAACAGTCGACACACTGAACAAGCTATTTTTAGACTCAGCCAACTCAACATTCGGCCACGTGCCGACACTCAAACATAGATATGGCACTTCGCCAGATAATAAGCGACCCTTGTTCAGTAAACGGTGTAAGCTTCTACGAACAAAATATTAAAAAAAAAAAAAAAAATGTTTCTCGAAACAAAAACTACAGCAAATAAAATTAATCTAACAAACGCAATTAAATGCTATAAGAAATATATATTTCAATCTTATTCTCATTACAAATTTAAAACAGAGCATAACATGAGGCTATTAAAAACAGATGACCCTAAAGAATTCTATGAAATATTTAAAGAGACAAAAAGCAGGACAGAAAGTGTACCACCGGTTGAAGACATCTATAATTATTTTAGTGAATTAAATAAGGATCTATCGGTTGATACAGTGCCCGACATAAATATTGATGATCTCGTAGACAAAGTAAGCAACGATGATATTATAAATAGAAGATTCAGCGAGGATGAAATACTAAAATTTATAAAACAACTAAAAACCAATAAAGCGAATTAACGAATATATTAAATCGACAGCCCATTTATTGCTCCCATTCTATGTTAAACTCTTTAATATACTTTTAGACCATAGTGTGTATCCAGAAGTATGGCTGACTGGAATAATTATACCAATCTTTAAAAATAATGGTAGTAGTTCATCCTCTGAAAACAATGGACCAATTACATTACTATGTTGCTGTTCAAAGTTATTTATAACTGTACTAAATAACCGGTTAACTACTTTTATTGAAGAAAACGATGTTATGAGCAAGCTCAGACTGCTTTCCGCAGAGGTTATTTGACTACAGATCACTTATTTACACTTCATTCACTAATTGATATCCTGAAAAAAAGGATATAGCGCATTTGTTGATTTTGAAAAAAGCTTTCGATATGATCCCAAAAGCACATCTATGGCACAAGTTACTAGAAAATAACAAATGGTAAATTCTTTAAAATAATTTATCAAATGTATCAAAATATAAAATCATTAATATTTGTAAATAACAACAAATCACCATTATTCGCATGCCATAATGGTGTACGTCAAGGTGAAAATTTATCCCCAATTTTATTTTCCCTGTATTTAAATGATCTAGAAAACTATTTACTTAACCACGGTTGTGAAGGCGTTTCTTCCATCGCAGATAATAAAAATAACACACTAGACATTGGAATACATCTTCTTAGCCGATGTATTTTTCGTGCTGGGGTGTCGTTAAACATTCATTCATTCATTCATTCTTCTTTGCTTATTGTACGCTGACGATACTGCTTTACCAGCAACAAGTGCGGTCAATTTACAACACACGTTAATATATTCCACCAATATTGTAATATTTGGAAACTTAAAATAAATACTACAAAAACAAAAGTATTAATTTTTAATGGAAATTCTAAAGATTATAAATATACTTTTAAGACTGGAAAAACTACGCTCGAAAATGTCAAAGAATAAAAATATTTAGGTGCCACTTTTACTAAACCAAATAAATTTTTAAAATACTGAGATTATACTTAAACAACAGGAGACAAAGGCTATGTATTTTGTTCTGGCAAAAGCAAAAGATCGTCATCTATCAATAGAATGTAAACTCAAAATGTTTGACTCGATGGTTCTGCCAATATTATTATGTGGATGTGAAATATTGGGATTCGAAAACAACGACATCCATAAATCTGTTAAAAATCAATTTTATTAGACATATTCGCCTTGTCGTAAATTAGAGCGTTTGTTTACACTGTGCATAGAGACGTTGGACGGAGCTGACGTCAATTCGCCCCAAGCTATACCGCCGGACGCCATAAAACCCGAAACAAAATGGCTGCCCCCGGTTAGCAGGAATGAATGAATGAATTAATACTTAACGACACCCCAGCACGAAAAATACATCGGCTATTGGGTGTCAAACTATGGTAATGGCAAAAACAATGTGATGATCAACATCAATATAAAAATTCAACAGTTAAATCAAAACACAGTGTAAAGGACTGTGTAAAAATACAAATATCACAGATAGATATAATTAAAATTTAGAATAAAATTCAGTATCACGTAAAAATTGTAAAATAATTTCTGGATGGAATCGAAATGATTCCATCACATTTCTTTGTCCAAATAAATATTTTCGAGTTGCTGACAAATGCTTACACTACACCAAAATGAGTCGCACCGTCAGAAGACACTGACAGTGCTCACACTGAGGTGGAGGATCTTTCTTCAAGATAAATGAATGGGTCAAGTAAGTATGACCGATGCGGGCGCGAAACAAGACTACCTTATCCTTCTTGCACTGTCTATAGGAGGACTGCCACTCTCCCAAGACCGGCGTGATGGCATAAAGCTTGTTCGCAACTGCACCATCCCAATCACGTTGCCAAGTCGAAAAGATAAATTGGTTGATACAATATTTAAAATCAGTATACGGAATCTTTGATTTCTTCTAAGGCTTTAATGACTGTCCAAACTTCAGCACTAAAGATCGATGCCGAGTCAGGCAGTCGCATGGAAATGATAGTGTCTGATGGAAAGACAACAGCATCTGTACGATCTTTCTTCAGATGCGCAAGATGAAACACAATTTTAGGTGGTGTAATACACCAAGGTGGTAAGACAAAATATGAAGGAGTTTCCAAAGTGTCTGATAAATCAATGTTGGGAAGCGACAAAAAGTGCTTAATGCGAAGACCAAATGTACGAATAACATTTGGTCTTGCATCAAACAACTTCATATATTTGTTGTCAAACACCGCATCATGTGTAGGATGTTTTGGTAATGATTTGATCTTGGTAGCATACTGCAGAGAAAGCTTTCCACGTCTAGCAACCAAACAAGGTTCATGTGCATCAACGTACAAGCTCTCTACAGGAGATGTTCTAAATGCACCAAGGCATAGCCCTGGTTGTGTATATGATCTAGCATCTACAAGTAAGACTTGCGTGCCGACCATACACAATGCATCCATAATCTAGTTTAGACCTCACAAGAGATCTATATAGACGGAGCATAACCTTTTGGTCTGCTCCCCATACGGTATTACCAATAACTTTTAAAATATTGAGAGCTTTCAAGCCTTTCTTTTTAACATATTTGAGATGGGGCACAAAAGATAGCTTCCTGTCAAATATAACCCCCAGAAAGTTAGTCTCCTCCACAACTGGAATTGGATTTTTGTCCAAAAACAACTATGAATCTAAGTGGAGACCTGTTTTCTGGCAGATATACATACAAACCCCAGTTAGCAGGAATAATCACTCTAACTCTAATATTAACTCTATAATTACGCGTTTTCATTTCTTAAAATTTCAGTATGTGTTGATCGTCCGGGTATGCATCTTTCCAACACATCAGGCTCATATTTGAGTTGATCCTCCCTTTAAATCGTATTATCTTATTTTATGTCTTTAGTGTTAATTTATGAAACTTTATTATTATTATTATTATTATTATTATTATTATTATTATTATTATTTATTTTATTTATATCTATATATTGTAATATCAAGAAATGTAAAGTACACAGTTGTAAGTGAAATATTCTGAATAATTATATTTTACAATATATCTCTACTCTGTTACATCGCAGAATGTATCTATATTGTTAATACACATAACTCTATAATGTAGTACCATGTACCGTATAACTGGAAATTTTCGTGGTCTTAATTTTTCGTGGTTTGGGGTACAAAAACATTTCAAGGTTTCTTATTTTCGTTGTTTGCCAAATCTAAATTGAAAGTGATTTTATTTTCGAGTTTTAGCAAGTCTAGTTGCGAGAATACTTGCTATTGTTGATTAAAGTTTCACTTCGGCTGCCAGTTGTTCGATACTACCGACGTGTAAAGTTAAACAATAAAACAGTCACCTGTAGCCTAATTGGCCACTGTGATACCCGGTATGCTATTCGACAGACAACTGATCACAGTCTTTGATTTTGTGTAAAGCCAATTACGACGTATGTGTGAACAAAGCACTTAAGGACGCCATGAAGTCTAATTTTACCACATGGTATTCAAAGCGGGTTTCCCTGGCTATGAAACATGGCGAAGTTGTAACAGACATCAAGATCGAAATGCGTACTTCAGCGATAAAACCAATTCATGCAAGGTGGATTATGAATGTTATGGCGGAATTAAAAATACGCCAGGAAATGTTGAAATCTGCATTCATCCACCCCAGAATCTCTGATGCAGTGCGGGCGGACATTGACAAAAACAATATACGAAATTAAAAAATATTTCATTATATTCTACAAACAGTGAAATTCACGCAATAACTTAAAAAAAATTCTAACTTGTTGTTTTGACTATACTATTCTCTTGTCGTATCCGGTGGACTGCGCATGACAGGAAATAAAATGTTCTGGTAAATTGTCAGTGTGTTATGGTTTTCACAATAAATATTTTAGTTAGAATTTGTTGGTTTTTTCAAATATTTGTATTCATATATGTACCAAGCAATTCCTATTATTTGTAGTAGTAGTAGTAGTAGTAGTTTATTTACTTTTAAGCCGTGTGGCTCATAAGCATACAAGTATATACAATATTATAAGTCATATATAAATAATCATCAGCATAAACATCAACAAGTGGATGTGTATTTGGAGGATGGTCAGTTACACATGTTGCGATCTTAAATGTAATGCATGTTTTAAATATTTTCCAAGGTTACAAAGTTGTTTTCTATTCTGAACAGATAGTAATTGTATTCATTTAAAAACAGACGGTATTAACCAGTAGTATTTCTTTACATACAATACGCGAATATGCAAATACAATGGACATATTAAATAAAATGAAATTCATCTTCAATGTTATCCCGATTACACATACGACATTTTCTCTGTGATCGTTCAGTCCACGATGCCTTCCTTGTTCAATGAGTAATTGGTGCGATGAAACACGAACTTTTGTGATAAGAGATGAATAACAAATAGATAATGATATCCTCAGATAATTTTGTAAACAAACAGTATCTGTTAAATACCTTAAAATATTGGTGAATTGTTCAACAATATGTCTATTTCTTGAATACAGTGATCCGACTGGCGCATGCTAACTCTTTTTATAAATATTACATGATTATGAACTTGCTGATTAAACCATACATCTCCAAATCCTAAAGAAAATAATAAATGTTTTACATGGTGTAGCCAGTTAAAAGATTCCTGACTTTCTAACATATCATCATATATTGATTTCAAGATACAAATCTTCGTTTCTAAAAGCTTCAACCAATATTTAACAATTCTTACTTTACGTACTACATGTAGAGGCAATCTTCCTAATTCTGTTAACACAGCTGCATTCATTGTACCTTTTTTCACATTCAATATCATTTTACAAACATCCATATGAACTTTTTCTACATCATGAGCTGAGTCAAAACCCCATACTTCACAACCATAATTTAACACACTAGATATATAAGTATCAAAAACATGTAATTGTGTTTCCTTATTAAGTGATAGATTATTACATAGTCTGAGAATATGACCCATGCCTTGTAAAGCAGTTAATTTTTGAGATTTTTTAAATTTACCATTGTAATTTAACGTTAATCCAAGATAATTAAAACTATCAACCACTTGGATTATATTATCATTGTAAGTCCATTTGTCTTTAGTGGTAATTTCCCCCCTGTTTCTGAATACAACAATTTTGTGTTTCTTTTCTATATTTACATCAATATTCCATTTATAACGAATCTAATATCTTCTGCAGACCATCAACAGGCTCTGACAACAGCACAGTATCGTCTGCGTATATTAAAAGAAACAGTGAAATATGTTGTATATACATGCGCTCACTAGAACCTTTAATTAACTCGTTCTCAAAATCATTTACATACAATGAAAACAAAAATGGTGACAAAGTTTCGCCTTGCATAAGTCCTGTGTTACTACTGAAAAAGTCACAAAAACCAGATTTGAATTTTACACACGTCTTTAAGACCTGATACATAGACTTAATAATGGTATGAATGTTCCCTGAGATACCGTTTCGGGCTAATTTAAATAATAGTTTATATCTATTTATCAAAGGCTTTCCTGTAATCAACAAAACAACAATACAGCTTCTTCTTACATCCCAACGCTTTCGAAATCATATAATGAAGAGCAAATATAGCACCAGTTGTACCATAACCAGGTTTAAAACCAAACTGTGCATCTGTCACAATATTATTTTCAGCTGACCAATTAAGCAGTCTATTAGTTAAAACTGAAGTGAAGATTTTCTCAAGATTCAGTGTTATTCCTCTATAACTAATCAGACTATTAGCATCTCCTTTTTCATACAATGGAATAATTATACCTTCTAACCAGCTATGTGGAAAGTTTCCACTTTCAAATATGACATTAAACAAACGACATAAAATAGGAACAAGAACATCTTGAAAGTTATAATATATTCATTAAGTAAATTATCTTTTCCAGGAGATTTTTTACATTTCAAACTCTTTATAACATTCTTAATTTCTTCCTCAGTGAATGGGTTATCTAACTCAAGATAAACATAATCTGAATCATTACAGGTATATATATCAGGAGAGTCATCATTGCAACCACATAAATCTTTAAAATGTTTTGTAAAGTCATCAAGAGTTAATTCAGTTACTGGAACAGGTGTGCGTTTTTTTAAATAAACTAAAAAAAACTGACTAGCGTTACTTTTTCTTAAAAAAACAATTCTGTCACCTTCCAGTCTAAGATATTTTCTTTTTAAATAGCGTTCATATTTCTTATACTGGCGTTTAGCATCACATAAACATTGTCTATTCATTAAATTCGTTCAGTGTTAAAACATGCAAAGCAGTTCGATAGGTATTATATAACGTTCTACACTTAGCATCGAACCATGGCTTCATACAATTAGAATAAAGTAATGTAATGCCACATTATTGTAATTACTACCAAAATGTGCTAATCAGACGCGCGCACGCGCACACACATATACATATATGCCAGAGTTCTTTTAGAGTTTACTTCATTTATCAATAATTTCTTTTAATAATTTACACAATTTCTTGAGAACACATTTTGCTATTCGTCATTAGTTGTTTAAACTTCAGCGTACTTGGTTTCTTATAATAATATGGCTTATGCAAATGTTTACAGGAGTTATTTCTGAAAAAAACGTCTTAATGCCTTCTAACCTATACGAAGATGAATGAATGAATGAATGAATATTTAACGACACCCCAGCACGAAAAATACATCTGCTATTGGGTGTCAAACTATGGTAATGTTAACAAATAAAGTGATGATCAACATCAATATAAATATTCAAGATTTAAATAAAAACAGTGTAAAGAACTGTGCAAAAATACAAATATCACAGATAGATACTGACTTTCACTCAAAATGTCAATTGTATCTCGAAGAAAACAAGGGGATTTGTGCTGTATTGGCCATTCTCAAAGAGAATGTTACACCCCTGCACCACGGTGAGGTTACAGCACGCGCAGGGGTATACGAAGATGCGATAAATATTATATAGGGTGGCGTGGTTAACAACCAAACAACTAAAGCTCTTCCCATCCCCAATTTGTTTTCATTTTGACGGTATGGCCTTGTCGGTTGACAGTGGAGAATACGTGTACATTAAACATCAGCTTTCAAGTTCATCCAGCAAACGTTTCGTTAACTTTCGCTAACTATTGGATTGGTTCACGGTGTACTGTGTAGCCTAAAAATTACTGGCACTGGTTGAGTTGTCTCAGCTGGCTTCTTTGGCTTGTGGGGTCGGGTTGGGGGCGGCGACGCAGAAGGGACCGCCGCTGGCGGTTGAGCCGCCAGTTTTGGTCTCCTTGTGCTGCCCCTTGCGCAGGTTTCCTCCTCATCGTTCCACTTCCTTTCTTTTGTTGTACCGGGTCGCCGTATACAAAGATCACGGTGATCCGGTGTACGTGGTGGGCTACTCTAACAGCATTCCGTATGGTGACAGAGCAAGGCTTCATTGTCGATCACTCTGCGCATGTTATCTACTGAGAGCAAGCTCAATCTCGGCATTTTCTAGGTGTTCTCATCATGGATGCGGTTGTGTTTGCAGACGATGCGAGCGAACAGGAGAAAATTGAAAGTTTGAAGGCTATTGAAGGTTATCTGCAGAAAGGACTCGGCAATACGAAAGTCATTGACGTTTACGATGAAACCAGCCAAAGTTACGAAAAGGTAAACTTCAGAGTGAAATCTAATATTAATTATTTTCATAGAACTTTGTATATGTGCATTTTTCCTTTATTTGTTTTAGTGCAGATCTGTCTGAAAAATGCGTGTATGTAGGCGATTTTTACTGTTCTATAAAAGGGGCGGGACGTAGCCCAGTGGTAAAGCTCGATGCGCGGTCCGTTTGGGATCGATCCACGTTCCAGCCAGGGCACCACAATTGGTATATCCAAAAAATCACGGTCCTGTGTAACGCCCGCTCTACACAGCACGGTTCTGCACAGGACGGTCTGTGGTAGGCTATAGGCCATGTTATAGGTTATGTGGCGTGTATTGGTCATTGCAGTCAGCGCTACATGGGACGGCGCTACCCAGTACGCTCATTATGGTTGCACTATACCAATTAATTTCCGGCTGGGTCGAAGTTCGAGGTGTACCGAACTTTTGATAGAGAAGTTAACACCACAAGTCTGTGATTGGTTATAAATGTGAGTGTGTTGGTTGTAAAAAAAATTAGTTTCATCTGGGCTAAAAATGTATGCAGTTTTATTTGATGTAGTACCACCGTGTCAAGTAGCCTTGTGCTTGGAACATGTATGGGGTACCTGTAAACAAAAGTACTCAAATTTTTTGCGAAACTAGGGGTGTTGCAGAAACATCTGGTTATATCGAAAATGAGCCATGAAAGGTACCATTTTCTGCAGTTAATACTTTGAGGTAGGGGTTGTAGTACTGATATTTATGGGTCACAGTTTGGTTGATATATTGCATATAGTGTTTTTAAACACAAACGTTAACATGGTCGCCTATGGGATTTGAATTGGTATAGTCCAACCTTATGTGTGACACTGGTTATGTTTTGTCAGCTGCGCAGTGACAATAAGCGGGAAGTAATCAAAACGGGTTCGGTCGATAGTCCAGGAGCACTGTGGCTTGATCCATTGACATCGCGTTATTCGGAGTTATTCGGTGACACAGTTCTAGGGATTAAAAACGTCTTAGGTACACGCACAACAACATAAAAACATAAATAACTTTATAACGCGGAATATTTTAATATCAACGCCCGGAAACCCCCCAACTATTTCTTAATTAGTAACTGTGGCACGATGATTAACAGCAATTCGCTGTCAATGCTGACCAAGCCCTGTGTAGGAACGTCCTGTACAGGGCCGTCATGAGTATATATATTGTTTAATACTCACACACGCACACGTTTTATATATATATAAGGGAACCTTTATATGCACTTTCCCACAGACATGAGGTTAAAGAGGAAGGGTTGGTTCAAGCCCCACAGGAAGATTTGCATTAAGGTTTGAGAAGTGCCAATCGTATTCGGAACTTGGGCATGACCAGTGGCTGGATTGGGAGAAGGAAAGGTCAACAATCACCTAGCCCTATGGCCAAAACCGACAACGCCCTACTTTTAAACCCTAACTTCCGACATTCTATCCCCTCAAGCCATCCAGCCGTAGTTCAGTCCAGTCATGGCACTCTCGTAACAGATTTATTTATTTATTTATTTATTTATTAAAGGTAGCTGTTAAATTAATATATATTTTTTATTGAAACTAATAAATATGTTTATTAAAATCTGGATAATGTTTTTAAAAAAGAGTACACTTGTAAACCTATTAATAATAAAATAGCGTACGGCCAATTATTTAAAAACATTTATATTTATAAAAAGGCAAGAACCCGGAGCAGGAGGGGAGTACTGCCAGGTAGCCCCCCCCCCCCCCCCCCCAACTACCAAGTCAAGACTTTCACACAAAGTCAACCAGCATAAACATAAAACACCACAACCATATATATATATATATATATATATATATATATATATTAATTTAACATTAAATTTAAACACACACACACACACACACACACACACACACACACACACACACACACACACACACACGCACGCACGCACACATACACATACGGGTATGAAATCAAGTTTTAAATATAAATATATTACTTGTTAAAAACACACTGTATAACACGAGGCTAAAAATATACAGTATGTGACACACGACAAGTATTTACTACAAAAACAAATTTTGACATATACGGTGGCTTTGATTTTTGATGGGCTAGTCCGAAAATAAACTAATTGATAAACATCACTAAAACTAATTCTACTTTAAATTTAGGCCCAAGAAGGGTTGGTTCAAGCCTCACAAAAATATTAACATTAAAGTTCTTTACAGGATTAAATATATCAACTTTTTTCATATCCCCATATTTCGCATCCATATAATAAAACTGGAAGAACCATTGAATTGTAAGTTGAAATTCGGTTGGTAGATAGTTGTCCTTTGATTTTGATAGTATAAAGTACATGCCCTTGGTCGCCTGTTGTTTGAGTCTATTCTTAGTAATTCGAAAGCTCGTTAACTACTCTATTAGTCCAGTCAATCTATGAAACACCCGGACAAAATTGCAACATAATTGTCTTTAGTATTTTCGTACAAAGGAACCAATTCTATATAACATACTAAAAGTTTACCAAAATCTGAGCAAGGGAAATATACTCATTTTTGGCATGTATGTTTTCGAATTTTTGTTAAAATCTGACGAAATGTTTTGGTGTTTTCATATACATGAGTATTACATGGTATAATCAGGTCTTTATTTATATAAAATACACTTTTAACACTTGCATGTAATATAAAATGTACACATAATGATACTTTATAAGTATTTATTTTTTAAAACGCCCCCTTATTATCATAATTTATGCAAAATACTGAATACAAATACCAGCTTTTGAAAGCATAAACGTTATCTCAGTGGATATGCATTGTAACAATGTATAAATAGTAGGGGATTTCTAAAAACGTTTTAGTGTTATGTAGACCCCACTCAAAGGCTACGTTTGATCATTCATGATGATGATATGAGTCACTTTCGGGTATTGTAATATATATATATGCTACGATTATATATGTAACGTAGGTACTTCTTAAAATACCATTGGTGCTTAATATATACTAGTACATGATTTATTTCAATACATCTGAATCACAATACTAGTATCTCTGCAGAAGACAGAGTCCAAATGAATTGCAGTACACTCCCATAAATCACTAGCATATGTTTTGTCTGTAGAAGACATCCACTCACCAGGCCTTAGTTTTGTAAAACCATAAAATAATTATGATCAAACCCACTCTGATATTGGGTAAAACCGAAAGCGAAAATTGTTATCATGCCATGTTAATAACTTGGATCATTATTATAATATATATTTGTTTTTCTCATAATACCTAGTAGCATGGGTCCCTGGTGATTCGAGGTACTTGAAGTATTAGTTTCCATCATGTTGCTTTGATTGTTATCATAGGGTTGGTTAGGTAAAGATATGTATGTGTTGTCATGAAGCTTGTTTGGTGAAATATGGTCAGATAAAATAATGTTCAGGTTACTAACAGGGGGCTGTTTAGTTAACTTGTTTTTTAGATGTGTGTTTATTATGGTTGTTGATGTTGTTGGTTACTGTATTGTTCAAGGTGGTCATCTGGAGTTGATGTGGGGTAATAGTTTATGCAACATTTTGGAAACTATGGTATGCATCAACATATACAACATTTTGTGAACTTGTCACAGGCGAGGCATTAAAAGTATTATTAATGATTGGTTCAGATCAGTTTACTTTATTGGGTATCAACTTTTCAGTAAATTTAGAAAGAATTATTGAACTGAAATTTTAATCGAAAATAATAGAAATGGAAAAGTTAACCAAAATATGCTCAGTTACAAAATTTACTGTTTTAGGAAGGATAACTGTTCTAAAAGGTTTAATAATTCCTAAAATAATACATCTATTTATAGCTTTACCTAACCCAAGTGAACCACTACTCAAATATTTAAATACATTATTCTTTAAATTTATTTGGCACAACTGTACTGAAAAGTTAGCACACAGTTTAATAACTCAAAACTATAAAGATGGCGGAATTAAAATGATAAACGTAAAAATGCATGGATTCGACGAATGGTTATTAATAACCCAAAGTGGACTAATATCTTTAAATCTATTACAGGTATATCTATACTCGATTTAATTATACATGGCGACTATTTCATTATTTTTAAACTTGAACGAATACTAAATAAAACTTGGAGAGATACATTACACAGCTGGTTACAACACACAACAACCACGTAATATAGATGATATTTTAGGTATTAATATTTGGTACAACAGTAAAATAGGTATAGATAAAAAAACAAGCATTTTTATAAAAAAAAATATATTTTAAAACTGCTATCATATTTATAGGTGATCTATTGAATGAACAAGGAGACTTCCTAAAATACCAAGATTTCATAGCAAAATATCACATACCTACAAATGTTTTGCAATATGCTTCATTAATAAATGCTACTAAATCCTTTATACATAACTTAAACAACTTAACGGATGATATTTTTACATCATTAAAAAATCCCATTTTCCCATTTAAACAAAGCATGTTGTTAAACGACAAAAGTGGCTGCAAACATACATACGATATACTACATCCTAGAATAATAATACCAAAAGCACAAATAAAATATGCAAATGAGGGGTTTATATATAATATACAGGAATGGGAAACGTTTTATACTCTCCCTTTCCATAGCGTGAAAGATACATCTTTAGCATGGTTTCAATATAGAATTTTGCACAGAATCCTGGCGACTAACAAATTCTTACATTATATTGATTCTAATGCTTGTAGCTTTTGTAATAATTATCCAGAACACAACTACATTTATTTTTAAGTGTGACAAAGTTCATAATTTATGGAAAGAAGTGCAATCGTGGATTCTATGTAAAACAGGAAACGAAATCAATTTCAGCAAAGATATTGTCATATTTGGTATCACTAATACAAAAACAGTAGCTTCATAAATTGGTTAACTATTAACTATTACTATCAAGTATTATATCTACAGTATGAAAATACAGAAGAAAAAAATATATAAATAGCGTTAAGAATATGTTAAAAACTAAATTTGATATCGAAAAATATATTCTTTTTAAAAATTATAGCTATGAAACATTCCATGAAGAAATGGAATCCTTGGCTTGACCTTTTTATTGAATGAAACTTAACAATACCCTTTTTACCAATAGAAAAAAGCAGAAATTTAGCTTGTCTGGAAATAGATTTCGTGCAAAGCAAACCTTCTTAATTGTTTTTTCAAAATATTGTCTTCTTTCAATGTTTTTTCTTCTCTTCCATAACAACATGTTTCTTACCCTTCGAAGCACCCTTTTTTCTTTCTATCTTCTTTTACTATTCTGTTTTGATTTTAAGTTAAATTACATCTTATACATTATCCCTATACGTGTGAAATAATAATACAGTAGTAGTAATGGTAATGGTAATGATGGTAGATGATTATAATAATAATAATGATAAATGTACTATTTTCTATTGCAATTTATCCTTTAAATTAATTTAATTTTCGTTTCCTTTAATCTTTCTTTCTTCTTTCTTTTTCTCCTTCCTTCTCTTTATTTCTATTAGTTCTAGCTTCTCTGTTAACCCCATAAAACTATAAACTATGTTTTACATGTATCTATGTCCATTATTACTGTTCGATATATATATATATGTATGTGTGTATGTGTGTGTGTGTGTGTGTGTGTGTGTGTGTGTGTGTGTGTGTGTGTGTGTGTGTAGATTGTTATATCGACTTTACTATAACCAAACATTCACCCCTAGACAGACAATACGGAACATGCAGGTTGGAACGAAAAAATAGTCCAATGGGCACGCCGACGGGGATCGATTCCAGATTGACCGCGTATCAAGCAAGCGCTTTACCACTGGGTTACATCCAGGGCCGTACCCATAAGATTTTTGTATGGGGGGGGGGGGAGGGGGCAACTGAGTAGTTAAAGCTCCTTAAACGGTTAAGAATAGAATTTTCTTTAAGTTTGTAAAAAAAAAAAAAACCATTCCGGATTGTTAAAATAGTGGGCCTTTAAAATTTTGATGCGCGTCTCTAATATAATTAATAAAGAAAATTCTACTCATTAAATTTGGTCGCTAGATTAGATCGGGCGGTCAAAAACAAATTAGATAAGATGGGGGGGGGGGTAGAGTTGAAAATGGGCAGAATTTTGAAAATAGCAATTAAAATAGTGTCGGAAATAGGATAAAAATTATTTTTGTCCATTATATCTTTCATATTAAACTGATAAGTAAATATTTTATAAATACCTATTTATTCTACCTAATTTAGCATTTACTTGTTTGGGCTCTCATTGATGTACAAGGTGGTGTTTACTCTTGAAATTAAAATAAGATGTCAGTAAACAGGAGATTTATGACCTTTATTGGAACAGACTATAACACATTTTGATGGATTTACCCTTTTACCCTTAAACAAACTTTTAATTTAAAACTGCAAGATAACTGATTATTTTGAATTGCAGCATAAATTATTAATTTATACCAGCATATTTAGTAAATATAAATTCAATATAAATACAGTAGAGATTTACACAATCTTGCAACCACTTAAAGGTGCTATATCAGAAGTTATATGTGAGCATCTGTTTGTGATAAAGATTCTTCAATAAAAATGTATTTTCTACTAATAGATAAACTCATTTCCTATAATCATTTATGGGCATATAGTTAAAGGCGTAGTCTTTAAATGTTAAAACAAAATTTAATAAAAACATGATTTGCAATAGCTGTCATTGTGCAGCTTCGAGATAGCACCTTTAATACCGGAAAATAGATAAGAAACTCAAACTGGTTCTTGATAGTTTTGCTCAGAAGTTACTTAAATATGTCTACAAATATTTTGTTTTGGAGAGGAATGGGTGTAAACCATCATCAGAAACGGTCACGTATTGTAACGGCAATGAAATTAACATATGTTGACCAAACTTTGTTATAGTCTGTTCCAATAAAATGCACAAATCACATGTTTACTGACATATTTCTTTTAATTTCAAGAGTAAACACCACCTTGTGCATCAGTGAGAGCCAAAACAAATAAATGCTAAATTAGATAGACTATAATTATATAAATATTTACAAAATATTTACTTGTCTGTTTAACATGTAAGAAATAATCATTTTTATTCTATTTCCGACAGCACTAGTAAAAAAGTTAATAGAATTTAAAAGAAAAAGAAAAAAAAGAAAGTTACAAGCCCCCCCCCCAAAAAAAAGAATTGACTGCTCGGTCGAATATTTATATAATTTGAAGCATTTTAGAAGGACAGTCCAAAAATAAATAAGAGAAAGAAGAGAGGATCGGACGAACGAAAGTCTAAAAGTTTAAAGTCCGATCTATACGTTCACGTGAGTGGCCTCGTTAAGGCCGTTAGGGTGCACAGCTTGTAGGGACGAGATGGGTTGCATTCCATCCAGAAAACCCCTAGATTGACAGTCCATAGACGTTGAAGGTGTAGTGCTGTGCTGAAATACAGATCTTGAGAAGCCGGATCCGTCTGAACGAGAGAGAATCAGACTAGGGTATAGTGCAGTCGTCATGGGTTGGTATATTGGTGCGGGCGGGCCCGTCTCCGGAGGATACGAGATGGTATCACAATAAAACAAAGTAAAGTCTAGAAAAGAGTATTAGGGGCCGACCCCGCTTCCTATTTCTTCTTAGAGTGGGGCGGTCAATCTTCCAGTACTGCTAGGACAGGCTCGGACATGTAAAGATTAAACGCGAACAACCGTGGCGTTCTGCAGAATGGCCGTCATACGAGTCACGAAAAAAGCAAGTCAACATAGTCAACCGGAGAAATGATGTGGAGGCAAGGAATCTTGCTAAAAAAGAATCCAACCTGGTGGTGCAGACTGTCGAAACGAGAAGCGTTCCAGCGTTCAATCAGTTCCAATGGCCGCATACATCCCAGTAGAAAACTTCACTTCACTGATAAAAACAACAAAAGTGAAGGATCCCCAAGTCGAGCCGCGAATGCACGTGCAGTGTGCACAAACACGTCTTACCGCGACGAGCTCCAGACTGGGAATGAATTTTCATACAACTGATTTGAAAACAAGTTGCATATACAGTTGCTGTGTTGTTCGTATTTGCATTCTACCTGATTTACCGGCCTCGGTGACGTCGTGGTTAGGCCATCGGTCTTCAGGCTGGTAGGTACTGGGTTCGGATCTCAGTCGAGGCATGGGATTTTTAATCTCCGCAAGGCTCAATGGGTAGGTGTAAACCACTTGCACCGACCAGTGATCCATAATTGATTCAACAAAGGCCATGGTTTGTGCTATCCTGCCTGTGGGAGATGCAAATAAAAGATTCCTTGCTGCCTGTCATAAAAGAGTAGCCTATGTGACGACAGCGGGATTCCTCTAAAAAAAACCAGTGTCAGAATGACCATATGTTTGACGTCCAATAGCCGATGATAAGATAAAATGTCAATGTGCTCTAGTGACTAGTGGCGTCGTTAAATAAAACAAACTTTATTTTACTTTCTTCCTGACTTGGATACAAGGGAAATGGAACTTATCCAATACATCAATAGTGAAATAAGTCAGGATGACACTATCCTACTCAGGCACTGAATCCGTACGTGGACTAGTTTTTTTTTATTCTGCTTCCTCTACCTGTTAATGGTGTTTCTCCTTAAAACCAAAGGTATTTAAAACAAAATAATTTGCATTAAAGATACTGCTGCCATTATAACGTTTTCGACTAACAGAGTATTTGTTTACAAATAAAATTACATTTTAAATATATGTTCTTGCTTAAGATATCAGTATCTGTATATACAGTGTGTTTCTTCTTATCCTAATGTTTGTACATGTAGATAGCCCGAACTATATTTTACATCCAATGAGTTCGTACGCACGACCGCCCCCCCCCCCCCCCCCAATTAAATTAGGAAGTAAAATGAAAATTGAGCTACTACAAACATTAGGACGACTATAAAAACATTCGATATACAGACACTGATATTATAAACAATAAACTGTATTCAAGATGTAACTTCAGTTGTTAATATCGTATATACCAAAACACACTAATTAAATTAGGAAGTAAAATGAAAATTGAGCTACTACAAACATTAGGACGACTATAAAAACATTCGATATACAGACACTGATGTTATAAACAATAAACTGTATTCAAGATGTAACTTCAGTTGTTAAAAGTATATATATATATAAAAACATTCGATATACAGACACTGATGTTATAAACAATAAACTGTATTCAAGATGTAACTTCAGTTGTTAAAAGTATATATATATATATAAAAACAATCGATATACAGACACTGATGTTATAAACAATAAACTGTATTCAAGATGTAACTTCAGTTGTTAAAAGTATATATATATATAAAAACATTCGATATACAGACACTGATGTTATAAACAATAAACTGTATTCAAGATGTAACTTCAGTTGTTAAAAGTATATATATATATAAACATTAGGACGACTATAAAAACATTCGATATACAGACACTGATATTATAAACAATAAACTGTATTCAAGATGTAACTTCAGTTGTTAAAAGTATATATATATATATATATATATATATATATATATATATATATATATATATATATATATATATATATAAACATTCGATATACAGACACTGATATTATAAACAATAAACTGTATTCAAGGTGTAACTTCAGTTGTTAATATCGTATATACCAAAAAACACTAATTAAATTAGGAAGTAAAATGAAAATTGAGCTACTACAAACATAGGACAACTATAAAAACATTCGATATACAGACACTGATATTATAAACAATAAACTGTATTCAAGATGTAACTTCAGTTGTTAAAAGTATATATATATATATATAAACATTAGAACGACTATAAAAACATTCGATATACAGACACTGATATTATAAACAGTAAACTGTATTCAAGATGTAACTTCAGTTGTTAATATCGTATATACCAAAAAAAACTAATTAAATTAGGAAGTAAAATAAAAATTGAGCTACTACAAACATTAGGACGACTATAAAAACATTCGATATACAGACACTGATATTATAAACAATAAACTGTATTCAAGATGTAACTTCAGTTGTTAAAAGTATATATATATATAACACTAATTAAATTAGGAAGTAAAATGAAAATTGAGCTACTACAAACATTAGGACGACTATAAAAACATTCGATATACGGACACTGATATTATAAACAATAAACTGTATTCAAGATGTAACTTCAGTTGTTAAAAGTATATATATAAAAACATTCGATATACAGACACTGATTTTATAAACAATAAACTGTATTCAAGATGTAACTTCAGTTGTTAAAAGTATATATATATAAACATTAGGACGACTATAAAAACATTCGATATACAGACACTGATATTATAAACAATAAACTGTATTCAAGATATAACTTCAGTTGTTAAAAAAGTAGTTTGTTCTTATATTAAGAATATGTTACAATGGCTGCAAACTCAGGATAGTCCATTTAATATATACTAAAACGCAAAAGAAACGCAGGTTCTCATTAAATTGGATATAAAATATTAAAAAAACAAAACGAAATGAAGATTTCAACATTTATTTTGGAGCTACACCAATTCGGCACACATTGGTGTTGGAAATTTTTGATTGAATTCCTTTTTGGCTATTGTTTCATGTCATAAAGTAGGGTGGGGGTCCATGTTAAAAATGTGAAAGAGACGACCTGTAGCATTGTCAAAGTCAGTATCGCGTGTGACCACCCTGGGCATTCAAACAGGCAGTGCAACGTCTCCTCATTGAGTTGACAAGCCGTTGAAAGAATGCCTGAGGGAGTGAGTTCCATTCATGGACCAATGCTGCCTCCAGCGCCTGCATATTCTGAGGTTGTCCGCGAGCCTGAAGGCGACGTCCGATTTCATCCCAGACGTGTTCGATAGGCGCCATGTCCGGTGATAAGGCTGGCCACGGCAACGTTGGGATGTTGTGCTGAGCCAGCAACGCCTGTGTTGCCCTGGCAGTGTGCGGCCTGGCATTGTCTTGCTGCAGCAAGCGCACACGTGGGTGAGCGGCAAAGAAGGGAACGACGTGATTGTTGATGACGTCATTTTGGTACACGGCGGCATTAACGCGTTGTCTGAACACATGAAGTTGTGTTCTGTGGTTGAATGAGAACCCACCCCACACCATCACACTACCCCCGCCCCATCGGTCGGCCTGCAGAACGTAGCAGTCGGAGTAACGTTCATGTCGACGTCGCCATACTCGGATTCGGCCATCAGCGTTGGAAAGATTGTAACGGCTCTCATCAGTAAACAGAACTTGTTGCCACTGGCCACGTCGCCATCTTTGATGTTGTTGCGCCCACTGTTGACGTTGTTGGCGGTGCCGAGGGGTCAATATTGGTCCCACATAAGGACGGCGGTTACGGAGTCCTGCTGCCCTCAGACGGCGTCGGACGGTATCGGCGGACACTGGACCACGTGGACCACGCACCTGGTGAGCGGTGTTAGCTGCTGGCAGCATCCGATTCCTAAGGTGGGTCACCCGGATGTACCGGTCTAGGGCTGCGGTTGTCACCCTCGGGCGGCCGGTGCGTGGTCGATCGTTCACAGATCCAGTGATTTGGTGACGTTGAGAAAGGCGTGCGATTGTCGAAACATGACATCCCAATTGTCTGGCTACAGCAGTACGGGTCTGTCCGGCTTGCAACATCCCGATGGCCATCCCTCGCTTGAGTTGCGTCAGTCGCGGCATTTTTAAAATGTGATTCTGTTGTCTGTCACTACTCAAATTGAATTTATGCGATTAAATCCAGGTGTGTAGGCTTTATAAGCATTTCAATGAGTGTGTTTGCACTGGATTCATGATACGGATGATCCAGCACGTGCAAACAACGTGTTTTGAGAATTCGTGACGTCACACAGGTAATGAAATTGACACGCAGGTGGGACTGCGGTGTGGGTGTGTGCCATGTCCTTTAACACAGTTGAGGTTCAATTCCACCAAAGATACTGCTTTACAAAGTGCAATTCTTTCGCATTTTCAGGACCTGCGTTTCTTTTGCGTTTTAGTATATTAACCAGTAATTCACTTAAGCAATATACAGCTTTTATATTGTATTATGGAAGCTAGAACATATATAGCTATTATTAATCTGCCATTAGCCTATTCAATACACAATCTTAGTACAAAATTGATTTCAAAAGAAGATATGATAGTCACAATGGTAGACAGCCATGAGTCGTTGCCAAGTGCTTTGTCTACCGAGGAGAATTGAACATGATGTATGGTTCCAACTTCATTTATAGGACAGTGGCTGTACTGCGTACGCCAGCACAGGCACCATTAACCAGTTACAGCTGGCCTCAGATTGCAGTTACCTTCCCATTTGGTTGTCCAATCCGGAAATTTGACCGCGCAAGTAGTCTGCTGTTTCACTGTGATTATTTCATGGCAGACAGCTATGGAGTGGCAACTATTTGACTGAAGTGATGGGGAGAGCATGTAGTTTGTAAACATGTGTAACTTGTTGACATTGAAGACTTGTTTGTGGTAATTCCGGCCCATGCAAAAGTAGTGCTTTTTGTGTAAAATGGGTGTACTACGGCCTAGTTTAGAGAGTGTGTTTGTTTAAACCAATATGCTGGGAGAAAGGGCTGGACAACAGCGGTTGTCCTTTTCAGGGTATGTGTCCCCCAGGCATGCAAAGGTACATACAAAAATCCACGGGCCTGCTGATATTAATAAAAATGTTATAGCCACTAAGGCTATATAGAAACATATAGCGAAATTAATTGTGGTCTGAGGCCAGCTTCCGTAAACAGACACGTCAGAATGTGCATTGAATCATATTTCAAGAGGAACTGTAAGCATTTTACAGAAATATTTCTCAAATTAATTTGAGGTCTAAGCACTGTTAATGTTAAGGCAAGCGGAGGCATGCACTGTGTACTTGTAGTTTTCTATACTGAGGTACTAGCCATCATCAAGTGAGGAAGGTGGGATATCTAGTTTGACATAACTGAGAAGAAAGTACACTTGATGGCTTGTCAATTCAACCTTGAATTTATGAGTGTCCTGGTTTAGTTGAATGCCAAGTGTTGCCTTTCTTTTTCTCACTGTTCACTTGCAAATTCAGGTTTCAGCTGAGCATTTGTTGTGTTGAACTTATCTCTCTATATATTATAATACTGAGAGTGTCATCATTTTAAGAGTAAGAGTGGTGCAAAGTTTTTTTAAAACCTGCGGACATCCTCAGGTGTTATTACACTGTCAAAGACCTTGCGTCGGATCCAGTGGGTATATGAAGAGTTTTTACCGTTTTCTCCTTATTCCAGGATCCTCATCTACATTGTGTGGAACATGTGGAGATAACACCCGTGTATCTAGCAGCAATAATAACAACACGAGTTATACCAGACATTCTAAGTGGGGAATAGATGTATAACACCTACATCAAAATATTAATTCCAACAGATATTTCTTACTGAAGTATATATTAATTAAGAAACATTGCACCTCCGGAGGTACCGGAGGTGCGATACATCTTAATCATATGATTGACAGGTAGGGGCGCTATTACAATTGGTAGATGTAGCCGGTACGGTTGTTCGCGTTTAGTCTCTATCTGTCCGAGCCTGTCCGAGCAGCAGTGGAAGATTGACCGCCCCACTCTAGGAAACAGGAAGCGGGGTCCGTCCCTAGTATTCCTTTTTAGACTATACTCTATTTTTATATCGGTATCATCTCGTATCCTACGGAGCCGGGCCCGTTGGCAACACTATACCAACCATGACGACTGGACTATAACCTAGTCTGATACTCTCTCGTTCAAACGGATCCGGCTTCTCACGATCTGTATTTCAGCTCAGCACTACACCTTCCACATCTTATGACTGTCACTCTAGTAGGTATTTTTTTTACTGGATGCAACCCATCACGTCCCTTTAAATTTTAAACTTTTAGATCTTCGTTCAAAATGTCATGTCGAAATTCCTTGTTTTTTCAAAACACATGTATTATTAAACAGTCCTAACCTCTCTTGTTTCTCTTATTTATGTTTCGACTTTCCTAAAATGCTCCAATTTCTTTTTATTTTTGGCTTCTTAACTTTAATTTTTTTTTTATATTAAAACTACATTCCCTGGAATATTTATATTATTTTAGCATATAGAACAGAAAATCCAATTACGTTTGGTGCACATATGACGCCGCACTCCGCATTGGTTTCACTACGCTGGCTTATCCAGGTGAAAAACAAAGCCAAGGGGTCGGTGAGTGGGGGATTTGCCTTGAAATTTTGACAGTGGCCAGCTGTTGGCATACACGTTACATGTAAAGGGGTGTTACTAATTACGTAACGCTCTAGGGGTAGAGGAAGAGGGTACTGTGTTCGATTTACGTAACATTTTTCAAGACTATATGTTATTTTTATTCATTACTTAGACCTAAAAAGGTGTTTTGTGGAAATGCGCAGTCAGTCTAGGGTCGATCCCCATCGGCGGGTATACAAAAAGGCCATGGTATGTGATATCCTGTCTGTGGGATGGTACATATAAACAATCCCTTGCTAAAAAAAATGTAGCGGGTTTCCAAGGCGCGTGTGCAGGAATTTCAGCGGGGTTGGGGTTATAGACCGTGTTAAGCGAAGTTTATATGGGGCCATGCTCCCCCAAAAAATACATTTCAATTTTTTTAAGCTTGGGCAAGTAAGGGTTTCGACCTCCAATACTCTCCCCCTGCACATGCCCCCGATTCCTCTCTAAGATTATATGTCAAAATTACCAACTGTTAGACATCCAACAGCAGATGGAAGGAAGGATAGGGTATGTTTTATTTAACGACGCACTCAACACATTTTATTTACGGTTGTATGGGGTCGGATGTTTATTATATCAATATGCTTTGTATTTGATGTCGTTAAACAATCCCCCCCCCCCCCCCCCCCCCCCTCCCGCCAACTTTACCCTTTCCAAACGAAATAATATTTATTTGAATTTGTCGATTTTAACACGTAAAATTAAGAAGTGAAAACGTTCATTGTCTACTTTAGTATATTTTATTTTAAAAATATATACATGATTGATGTGTTACTAGTATACAAACTAAACTTTGAAAGTTCTACTAACACTTTATAAAATATCAATTTTGAAATAGGAAGGTACGACTGTCGATAATACGTTGTCAAGATCAAACCGGTTTTAACTAAAGACTCTAGTACCGTATCCTCAACCGAACGTTCTTCGTACAGCGCAAGATTTCTCTTTTCATTTTTTTGAGACGAACCCTACAATTTGAAATCGGGAAACGCACGTGTTAACTGAAACTGACAACAGGCTGTCGTGCCGAGCTATGGCGGCACAGGCGACGAATCAAGCGTATACGTTTGACGATATCCGTTCATAGCGAACACACACGACTTTTTTAAAAGTGCATTTGAGCTTGTATTTCACATTTGTACATGATGTTATAATATGGTAACCAGAGAATGTAACTAACTTTTTCACTAATTTCCAAAATTCTGCTCATTTTCATTTTTAATGGATTAATTTTGTTTCAGAATCTGAACGTGGCTAACTACAAAGGACCGCAAGGATTGGCAAACGCTATGGAAGAATTGTTTCCAAACAACAGACACAAAATAAAGATTTTGGATGCTGCTTCCGGTACTGGACTTTCTGGAGAGGCGGTAAAACTAAGTTTTAGTCTCAGTTTCGAATCTGTAGTCCAGAACTGAACTGGCTCTAATAGGTTTGTGTCCATTACGCCAATAATGCATATCTCTACAATTAAACAATTGTCCACACCGGCCTCGATGGTGTCGTGGTTAAGCCATCGGACATATTAGGCTGGTACGTACTGGGTTCGCAGCCCGGTACCGGCTCCCACCCAGAGCGAGTTTTAACGACTGAATAGGTAGGTGTAAGACCATTACACTATCTGTTTTCTCATTAACCACTAACAACTAACCCACTGCCCTGGACAGACAGCCCAGATAGCTGAGGTGTGTGCGGAGGACAGCGTGCTTGAACCTTAATTGGATATAAGCACGAAAATAAGTTGAAATGAAATTAACTATTCACAAGATTTGTGGAAAGCTTCCACAGCAATTTTCTATTTTCAACCAGGATAATGCAGCAAAAACACAAAACAAACTAAACAAAACAAAACAAAACAAAACCATCAACAATCTACGGAAGCCCATTAGGGCCATACAACTTCTTTTTAAAATTTTTTCTTGAATATTCAAGAATTTTCTTGTATATTCAAGATTGTAAAAAGAAGTTGTATAGCCCTAATGGGCTTCCGTAACAATCACACCTGATAAGATAAACACTAAAGGATGAAGCTCATGCATCTATTGTTCAACAAATTACACAATATCAACACTGAACAAACGAATTAAGAAAATGCATAATTCCAAGCATGGCGCCGCTAAATTAAGTGTGACTAATTGTAAGTTACTTTCTAGCCTGGTATCACCAAACCTAGTAAGTGTGGCTATAAACGCTTCATATTCACTGTGTATCTAACAGTTTTCTAACAGAAATATGTAACGAGTTTCCTCACAAGACTACATGGTTTTGACAGTCAATAGCATTTTGATGAAACAGATTTATTCAAATATAATCGTATGAAATTTAGTTCTGGATCATTTACAAATTGCGTGTGTGTATGCGTGTGCGTGTGTGTGTGCGCGTATACAGGCCTCACGCCAGCGGGCGAAGTGAGCCAAAACGTCGCCTTGGTCAGCTTGATATATATATACACAAACACATATTCAATGTTAGAAACTGTAAGTTGAACCAGAAGTACTGCACAATGTATTTAGAGGAATAAGCACTGAAACGCCCGAACTGCTGACAACATCCTCAGAATTCCTACTTTCAGTTGTATAAAGCTGGATTTACCAACCTCGATGGTGTGGATGCCTCAGAGAAGATGTTGGATTTAGCGAAATCGAAAAACATTTACCAGAGACTGATCTGTGAATACCTGGGAGAAAATAAACTACGTACTCACGTAAACGATCGTAAGTGCTATCAGTTTTACATAAATTACAGTACTTGAACTACGAAAAAAAGAAAAAAAAAGAAGAAATGTTTTATTTAACGACGCACTCAAGACATTTTATTTACGGTTATATGGCGTCAGACATATGGTTAAGGACCACACAGATTTTGAGAGGAAACCCGCTGTCGCCACTACATGGGCTACTCTTTCCGATTAGCAGCAAGGGATCTTTTATTTGCACTTCCCACAGGCAGGATAGCACAAACCATGGCCTTTGTTGAACCAGTTATGGATCACTGGTCGGTGTAAGTGGTTTACGCCAACCCATTAAGCCTTGCGGAGCACTCACTCAGGGTTTGGAGTCGGTATCTGGATTAAAAATCTCATGCCTCGACTGAACCCAGTACCTACCAGCCTGTAGACCGATGGCCTAACCACGACGCCACCGAGGCCGGTACTTGAACTACGAAGTCGATTAGGCATTATGCTCGTCCGAGGTACTTTTAGTAGGGTCCAGAACCTCAGTTCCGTGACCATTCTCTGGCTGAGATGTTTTGATGATTGATTTGACTTCTGTGGACCTTTTTGTGAAACATTTAGCTCCATTCCTCCCAAAAATCCCGGCAATTTTCACCATTTTGAAAAATTAACATTTGAATCAATGCACCTAGAATCATGTATGAAGACACTTTTTCGAGTAAGTCGACCACAATGATTCTTATTCTGACATCAGTTTGATGTTATGACATCATTTTGACCCAGAAATCCAAGATGGCCATCATCCAGTAGAGCCAAAACGTAACTTTCGAACGGGAAGGAAATATGTGGGGTTTGAGGTTTGTTATTTAGATATTATGTAAGGAAGGAGAAAAACAATATTGTAAACTATATCTATTATAATTATGAATCCATGGCTACCAAACATGTATGGTTTAGTAATGGCAATTTGTGTTTTGGGTGTGTCATTTCATAATTAAGTTCTGTGAAAAACATTTAACGTTAAAACACATATTACCTTGGTACTACTGTATCTCCATAAGGATCTACTGAAGTAAAATAACTAATTGGTGAATGTATGACAAGGGAACTAATTGTACTTCAAAATAAGCTCTTTTTAATAGCTAGAACTTGAACAGTTATCAAATGAAACTACTTAAAATATGTCAATAAACAAATTATTTTATCATGAAAAGTTTACGTCTTTTTAGACAAATGAAATCATAACACAATTAAAACACAGTTAGAAGTTACCAATTATGCTTTCGTGTTATGACTGACATACTTATGTCATTATAACTGATGAATCAATATGACATTGTTATGATCAGTCTTAATCAGATCATTCTGCCTCACTAGATTTTGAATCATCAGATTCCAATAAATCTCCCCTCCTCTGTACATAATTATCTCCCTCTTCCTCATCCTCCTTCTCGTTCTCATCTTCAGCAGGTAGATGCTTCGGGAGAGCAGGTCGCATGTATAGGACAGGGACAGAGTGCTGAGGGGTGGTGCTTAAGTCAGGGATGGCGCACAGATACGGCAAGTAGTTGGCGCGGAGGCAGTGTTGGCGTAGGCTATATGCATTTGGAGGGAGACGATGAATTATTTCTTCTTCATTCTCTTCCACTTCGTGGCACGGGCCTCAGCCACGGTGCTACCATTGTTGTCGCTGTAGATGACATGTCGTATGAACTCACATAGCTTCTCTATTACCTCCTCCTCAAGGTCAAAACTGTCTTCACACTACGATAGTTGTCGTCGTGCCACAGGGCTGTTCCCACCTGATCACACACTGACTTCTTACCCTTGCCGTGGAAGCCTGAGTTGGCACCACAGCCTGTCATGCAGTGCAGCCGCACAATACAGTTTGCTATCTCGTCAGTCACTAGGCCATGGCAGAGGACCGTCTCCTGCTTTCTCTTGATACAGAGCATAGCGGGGTACTGCTGTTAGATGGCCGCTGCCACAACATAGGCATCGGTATCGGCGGCATCAGTGCCAGCAGGGCCACTGTAACCTGACTCGCCTGAGAACTGCGTAAGCAGAGAGAGGACAGTGTCAGACTAAAATTGACCAAAACTGTAGTTTTGCATCGGTCACTTGGTTGATAGTTTGGTGCAGTGGGAACCAAGACAGTACACAATGTCTATATCAGGTACCTGCATATCGGTTTTTGCAGGCGTCCTTGTTGCTGACTCAAAACAGCAGCATTTTAAACGCTTTGGCAAAGGGGAAGGGGTCGCCCAATTCCATGAGAGTGTTGGAGACGTGTCTTACCCTGTACCCGCAGGTCTCGCTTGTCATCTTTAGTCGAGTATGCTGCGTCATACTGGTCGTTCACATGGATCATATGATCAGTATCACCATAGCGGGCAAGGATGATGGATGAAATCTTGTGGACGACTTGGATGGGGTGTCATCCTGTGTCTGCCGATCTTCCGCTAATGGAATTGCCATCCTCAAGATCATGCCCATGTCGACGAGAGCGATGTAGGATTGCAGAGAGAGCTTCTGCGTCTTCCTGTATGTGCCGTTGGCCATACACTCCTCGACAACACTATGTTCCAGCAACTCAGGGAGCTCGATCACCACCGTGAGAGCGCTACGCTCCATCTCAGCAGCCCTTGCCTTGAGTTCCTCCCCTGACTTCTCCGTGAATGGCGCCTTGGCAGATGTCAATCGTTTGCTCAGAGGGATGGGTGCATGGATGGAAGTATTATGCATATAGTCTGCCGTACCTATTGTTATCGTACGCTACACTCCATGGCAGAATGGCACGCAGAGAGCTGACATACCCAGTTGCAGATATGGACTGCATACACATTCTGCATGAGCGTGTCCGTCATGGACAGCAACCACCTCCAGTAGTCCGCCATATCACTGGCCACTACCTGGGTGAAAACTTTGGTGATGAGGCTCTCGAGATCTGCATCATCTTCCAGTGCTGCATTAACAACAGCGCGGGATTCTTGGGAGAGACACGTATCTCTCACAATTTCACGTATCTCTCACAATTTCACGTATCTCTCAAAATCCCACGGTGCTCCTTCGTCTCATCAGCCAGGTCGGGTCTGGGCCTCCCTTGCACCAGCTGATTCATGAGCGTCTCATACATGAGCCTCAAGCAACGCAGCCCCCTCTTGTAATGCTTCACTTTCAGTGCAATCAATCTGTCACCTTCATCAATTGCATCGCAGCCGAAATAATGTGTTCATTCATGATCCTAGAAGATCCCATTCAAAAGTTACGTTTTCGATATAACGAATGGTGACCATCTGGATTTATGGGTCAAAATGACGTTATAACGTCAAACTGATGTCATTATCGTAATCCTAGTGGTCGACTTACCCGAAAATGTGCCGTCATACATGATTCTAGGTGCTTTGGTTGAAAAGTAATTTTTCAATATGAGTCCATCTTGGATTTAGAGAGGTAATTTTCTGTACTGAGGCCAATTTCACAAGACAACGCACGTTTACGTCTGTACCTTGCAATTATATCGGCATACGTTTGCATGTGTTTGGCATCTATTCCACACAGAAAATTACATCATTACGGAATATGGAGCATTTTAGGGATAAAATTAAATAAAATATGTGTACTTCTCACAATATTGGTTGTACTATAATTATAGTTATAATAACTGGTTTAGTCGTAGATTTACGTTTACATGCAAAACTTGGCTTACGATGTTTTGTAAAACTGTGCCTTGATATTTCTAAAGGGGTCATAAAACGTTCGGTTTCCGAGAATTCTCATTGACAGATATTCAGGTATTGAGGTGTTTCGTGGTATGTGTGTGTGTGTGTGTGTGTGTGTGTGTGTGTGTGTGTGTGTGTGTGTGTGTGTGTGTGTGTGTGTGTGTGTGTGTGTGTGTGTGTGTGTGTGTGTGTGTGTGTGTGTGTGTGTGTGTGTGTGTGTGTGTGTGTGTGTGTGTGTGTGTGTGTGTGTGTGTGTGTGTGTGTGTGTGTGTGTGTGTGTGTGTGTGTGTGTGTGTGTGTGTGTGCTTATCTCTGTGGGAAAGTGCATACAAAAGATCCCTTGGTACTAGTTGCAAAATATAGCGGGATTCCACTAAAGGGGCTATATGTCAGATTCAGCAGTAGCCGATGATTAATTAATCAATTTGCTTTAGTGAAATCTCTCTCTGAAATCGATATAGCTGTTTAGATATCAAATAACATTTGTTGAATTGTTGTTGCACAAATAATCTATTCTCTTTTCTATAACAGGTATCTATGATGTGGTGACTATGTGTGGAGGAGTTGGACAAAATCATACTCCTTGGTGTGCTTTTGAAGAACTCGCCTCTGTAGTAAAACCAGGTGTGTATGTCATCTTTTTAACCATGTGGAATATATCGCAGATAATTGTATGTGGTTTTGTTTGTGTTGTTTGGGTGGAGGGGGTTTGTTAATAATTGCACTTTGGTTTCTCGCTAAGGCTGGAACTTCGCTTCCAGGTGTCTGTTCACCCAATAGCCGATGTGTGTGTGTGTGTGTGTGTGTGTGTGTGTGTGTGTGTGTGTGTGTGTGTGTGTGTTTGTGTGTTTGTGCTGGGGTGTCGTTAAACATTCATTCCATGTCTGTTAATAAAATTAATAACATTAATTTGTTATTATTTTATCTTATAATTACTCCGATTGGTCAGTCGATAATAGGGATCCCCACGGACAAATCAGCACACAAATAACAGACAAGAACGTTCCAAACGGAAATTAATACACGGAGACGGACAGATGGACGGACGGACGTGTGCGTGGGTTCGGTAATGTTACGTCTGGAACACACACGATGTTGATTTAGTACATCTAATAAACGGTCCAATGGGTGGAATAGATCTTGTAGTATGATGGTGTTCAAGCCAAGCACATTTCAGTTTCTTACACACACTTGTAAGAGAATTTGTTTGTTTTATTTTGTTTTGTTTAACAACACCAATAGAGCATATTGATTTATTAATCCTCCGCTATTCGATGTCAAACATTTAGTAATTTTGACACTTAGTCTTAAAGAGGAAACCCACTACATTTTTCCATTAGTAGCAAGGGATCTTTTATATACACCATCCCACAGACAGGATAGCACATACCACGGCCTTTGATATATCAATCGTGGTGCACTGGCTGGAACGAGAAATAACCCAATATCATATGTTGAAGATTAGGAAGGAAATGGGTGGTTTTAACGACACACTCAGCACATTTTATTTACTGTTATATGGCGTCAGACATATGGTTAAGGACCACTCAGATATTTAGAGAGGAAACCCGCTGTCGCCACTTTACGAGCTTTTATATGCACCATCCCACAGACAGGATGGTACATACAACGGCCTTTGTTATACATGTTGTAAATAAAATGTATTGAGTGCGTTGTTAAATAAAACAGTTCCTATTCCTATTCTTATATAATACTTTGAGTAAAGTGTTGTAGTACTAATATTTATGGGCCATAGTTTGGTTAATATATTGCACATAGTGTTTTTAACCATACGATAATATTGTCGCCTATGGGATTTTATTTGGTATAGTACAACCCTCGAGTTGATCTGAAACTGTTTAATCTGTGACGTGTAAGTTAACTGTCGCACGAGTGCAATAAATAAGTCTCCGTTGGAAAAGATGTTTAAATTTATTTTCTTACACACCCATTGGTAAGAACATGATTCGTCATTGTTGACAACACATACGATTACACTGACAATGTAACCTGATAATCATTTGTCTATGACGCGTAAGTTAGCTACAAATGCAAGGGCTGTAAATAACTTTTAGTCGAAAAAGATGATTCGCTTAAAACCTGGTTTTTGAGGATATGTAAGTGTGACGGAACATGCTCTTAATTTGTTTTCGCCTGTGGACGTGTGCATTCTTTTCTCAAAACACTGGATGTTGTCTGGATACACAAGTTAACCTGTCTGATGCATGGAATACATTTCTACCAAGTACGATAGTATTCGAGCGAAAGATATCTCACAGAGGATATTTCTTTTCTTCTGTCTGCCTCTGTCCATCTGTCTGACTATCTGTCTGAATATATGCCTGTCTGTTTGTGTGTGTGTGTGTGTGTGTGTGTGTGTGTGTGTGTGTGTGTGTGTGTCTGTCTGTCTATCTGTATCTGTTATTTGTTATTGCTAATCTGTATGAATACTCGCTATAGTGAAAATAGATTTCTTTTCTCTCATTCGAAAGATCTGACTACATTACGCAATGTGCTGGGGTGTTGTAAGCGAACCTTCCTTTCTTTTCTTCTCAGGTGGTCTGTTTGTTCTAGTGACACGAGATGAGCATTTCGATTGTGTGGACCAGCAGGGTAATACTGGAAGGCGCATGTTCCGAAAACTGGCTGACGAGGGGAAATGGAAACTGGAGTCAAAGAAAACTTTACCTGACTACATATATGGTGAAGAAGGAGTTATAGTAGTGCTCAGAATTCTATAAATATAAATAAATAGTTTACACGTCTTTTGTTTATATACTCAGTTTAATTAGGAAAAGTCAAGTCGAAATACTATACAGACGATTTATTGTTTCTAATGCATTATGGATTTAAAAAAATTGAAATCTGTTATTGTTATTGTTGTTGTTGTTGTGATGTAATGAGCTATATGACTATCCAGGAAGTTTAAAGTTAAAGTTTGTTTTGTTTAACGACACCACTAGCTCACATTGATCTATTGATCATTGGCTATTTAATGTCAAACGTTTGGTACTTTTGACATATAGTCTAAGAAAGGAAACCTGCTACATTTGTTCCATTAGTAGCAAGGAATCTTTCATAGCACATACCACGGCCTTTGGTATACCAGTGGTGGTGTACTGGCTGGAACGAGAAATGAGGATAGGAAGGAAATGTTTTATTTAACGACGCACTCAACACATTTTATTTACGGTTATATGGCGTCGGACATCTGGTTAAGGACCACACAGATATTGAGAGAGGAAACCCGCTGTCGCCACTTCATGCGCTACTCTTTTCGATTAGTAGCAAGGGGTCTTTCATAACACATACCACGGCCTTTGATATACCAGTTGTGGTGCACTGGTTGGAGCGAGAAATAGCTCAATGGACCCACCAACGGGGATCGATCCAAAACCGACCGCGCATTGAGCTACGTCCAGCCCAGGAAATAAAGAGTAATATTAAACTATTATTGAAATTCAGTTCTGTTCCTTGTTTTTCAATCTAAATATAGTAGGGGTGGGTATTATAAGAATAGTCTAAAAACTGAAATACGAAATTGTGCACGAATTTCATCTTTTAAAAATGCAGTAACACCGGGTGATTACAAAAAGCCCCTTTTCCACTGATGCGGACATATTGTACATACTACATTAAAATAAAGAAGTTTGTTTTGTTTAACGACACCACTAGAGCACATTGAGTTATTACTCATCGGCTATTGAATGTCAAACATTTGGTATTTTGACGTAGTCTTAGATAGGAAACTCGCTACGTTTTTCAATTAGTAGCAAGGGATTTTTTTTTATATACACCATCCCACAAAAAGGATAGCACACGACCATGGCATTTGATATACCAGTCGTGGTGTATTGGCTGGAACGAGAAATAGCCCAATGGGCTAACCGACGGGGATCGATCCCAAACCAACGGCACATCAAGCGAGCGTGTTGCCACTGGGCAACGTCCAGCCTCTCCGGCTATTGAATGTCAAACATTTGGTGATTTTGACATATAATCTTAGAAAGGAAACCCGCTACATTTTTCCATTTGTAGCAAGGGATCTTTTATATGCACCATCCCACAGACAGGATAGCACATGCCACGGCCTTTGAATGCAGACCTATATCGTTCTGGACTTCCCTCGTGTAATTGTGGACGTTACTTTGAAAACACTCATCAATATTTCTTTGAATATTAATTTTATCAACAGCAAGGACACATTTTTTAACATCTCTAAATAGTTTCAAAACAATTAATTTGCATTTTGGTATTAAACGGTAGAGACATGTTAAATAACGATACCAATAAACAAATAGTTGATCCTGTTCACAAATACATTAAACAAACACAACGGTTTGACTACGAAAACTGTATCTCATGGTGCGGAATCGTTTATTTATTTGCCGTTTCTATTATTATTTTTGTTATTTACCATTTGGGCTGTCTGAGAAGATAAAATATTAACAATTAATACTGTTAAACCATCTATTCTATTAATATTCCTTGTCTGTTCTTTCAGTTTATTCAATCGTTTCTCGCAAACGTTCTTTATTTATTTATGTATTGCAGTCGCCATCATTGTACAATCTGGCGAGATGTGGCCCAGTGGTATAGGGTGTATACTACCAAATCAAATCCCATAGACGACAATAGTAACATATGCGGCTAAAACTCCTACCTGCAACGTATCAACCGACATAAACGCCACGGATATAAATACTACCACCCCTTACACTTAAAGTGAATCAGAAAAAAATGGGGGTCAAGCTGCTCGTTTCTGAGATAACGGGTAGCGTCTATGACTACCCTAGTTTCGCACAAAATTCGAGTACTTTTTTTTACAGGTACCCCATACATGTTTCAAGCACAAGGCTACTTGACACATTGGTACTAGATGAAATAAAATTGCACATTTATTTTACGCAGATGAAACTATTATTTTTTTACAACCAACACACTCACATTTATAACCAATCACAGGACTTGTGGTGTTCACTTCTCTATCAAAAGTTGGGTGCACCTCGAACTTTGATCCAGCTGGAAGTTATTTGGTATAGTACTACCTATACTGATAACATACATTTTTCAAAAAGTGTCCAGCTGTGTGTCTTTATGACAACCAGGATCTGATGTATTCTGACATAAACTGACAACCTCACTGAAACTGTTGTTTCTACAGTGCAACCTAATATAATGTACACCTCAAAAAGCATATATATTGCATATAGTTTTGTACAAATGCAATATGTCATATTAACAACAAAATGTTTTAAAATAAAACTCCCGAAGATATTTACTTTCAGTTGGGTGTGTGTACTCGGGTATATATGTAGAGACAACAAAGATAGTCAGAGTACCTCTACCCCTTTAAAGAATTCCATTAAAACACATGCACTTGATTGACCCCTAGACTATGAAGACCTTAACAGGCACATCAAAGAAATATCAGTATTAAAAAAATACACTGTCTGAGGAAGGAAACACAAACATGACTGTACCTGTATGAAGTAATGACTTAATGTCCTGAACATTAGTGTTGAGAGGAAATCCTGTATGCTGGGTGTGGGTGTCTTCAAGTTACCAGGTGTGGGAATTTCAAATCCATCGGCCATGCTGATTTTCATAATGAACCATCAAAACTATTGGCAGCCACCAATATTCCTGACTATATTTTATTTATAGCCTACTGTAGTTGGAGGTTTTAATAGGTGTGATATCTGGAATAATCATGCAGCTTTAACACATTTATTTTTGATTAATTACTGAAAAAAACTATTTTAAAATGACAAAATTACCCGAACATCTATTTTCTTGCATTATTTTCTAATCCGGATGAATACAATATGTACATTAGATGTATTCCTGCAATCTGTAATCCAGCATTTTATTTAGCTAGTAACATTAGGTAATACAGCTTTAACAATAAAATAAATTATCAACTTAATCCAAGGCAGATAATCAAATCTGAAAAAATTGGTTCTGAATCTAGTATAAACTCAAAATGCTTTTCATGAGAGCTAACTAAGTGATTATTAAGAAACAAAAATTATCTGGAGATCTAAGTATATGTTTAACAACCTTATTGTTATGTACAAATAAGAACAGAAGGCACAATAGTGACAACAAATTTAATTATGTTTTTGGTAAAGTTTTTCTTCAAATTTACTTTAAATTTTGCATAAAACTACAAATTTGTCTAAAATATAACTTAGCACCCTATAAATATGTCAAAATTACAATAAAAATCAACTTCTTTACAAATTTGAGTTTTCAGAATTTCATACATAAAAAATTAACAATGTTAATGGAAACTAAAGACATTAACCCACTATTGGCACATGCTATTTTTAATATAAAAATAAATTGCTATTAAAATCTTAGTTCAGGTTGCCTATATATAATACCATATTTAAGAGCAGTTGTATATGGCAAGTCAAATACCATGTAAAAAGAAATTATTGAAATCTTTACAGTATGAATTATAGGCCAAAACCAACTTTTCTTCAGTGCTAACTTTGATTCAAACTCCATTCAGAGCCATGTACAGAGATTATTGTCAAGGTCAAGGTCATTGTGAACTTGCATGATCGAGTGATGGCTAATTAATCAACCAGTATAGTTTAATTAAATAAAATGACAAAATCATAATATTTTTTATTATGCACTGAATATGTGCTATAGGGTGTATACTACCAAATCAAATCCCATAGACGACAATAGTAACATATGCGGCTAAAACTCCTACCTGCAACGTATCAACCGACATAAACGCCACGGATATAAATACTACCACCCCTTACACTTAAAGTGAATCAGAAAAAAATCGGGGTCAAGCTGCTCGTTTCTGAGATAACGGGTAGCGTCTATGACTACCCTAGTTTCGCACAAAATTCGAGTACTTTTTTTTACAGGTACCCCATACATGTTTCAAGCACAAGGCTACTTGACACATTGGTACTAGATGAAATAAAATTGCACATTTATTTTACCCAGATGAAACTATTATTTTTTTACAACCAACACACTCACATTTATAACCAATCACAGGACTTGTGGTGTTCACTTCTCTATCAAAAGTTGGGTGCACCTCGAACTTTGACCCAGCTGGAAGTTATTTGGTATAGTACTACCTATAGCGCTCGTTTGATGCGCGCTCGGTTTGGGATCGATTTCCTTCAGTGGGCCCTGTGGACTATTTCTCGCTTCAGCCAGTGCACCACGACTGGTACACCAAAGGCTGTGGTATGTGCTATCCTGTCTATGGGATAGTGCATATACAACATCCCTTGCTGCTAATCGAAAAGAGTAGCCCATGAAGTGGCGAAAGCGGGTTTTCTCCCTCAATATCTGTGTGGTCCTTAACCATATGTCCGACGCCATATAACCGTAAATAAAAGGTGCTGAGTGCGTCGTTAAATAAACCAATTTTCCTTTCTTTCATTGTACAATATAATACTTGTAATTAGGGGAGGGGGTTTCCTCGCTCAATATCTGTGTGGTCCGTAACCATATGTCTGACGTCAAATAACTGTAAATAAAATGTGTTGAGTGCGTCGTTAAATAAAATATTTCTTTAGCCCATTGAGATGAACATTCATAGGTGCAACTATAAACCTAGTTCTATTGGCCTATTACTAAGAGGCTGTTCAACAATAATTATGTAACGCAAACTTTGGCATGTTTACCCCCACCCTCCAATGTCACGTTTTGTAATACCAAGACCACTCTCCCCTCTAAAGGTATGTAACGCTTGTCAATAATCTCTTAGTTTTCTCGTCCTTTTCTCTCTCTCTCTCTCTCTCTCTCTCTCTCTCTCTCTCTCTCTCTCTCTCTCTCTCTCTCTCTCTCTCTCTCTCTCTCTCTCTCGCTCTTCTCTATATCTTTTTTGTGTGTGGGTACGTGTGTTCTAGCACATTAAAAGAAGGGGATGCGAGTATTAAAAGAAACCACAAACCAAGCACTTTGTTTAATCAGTGGTCAACAAATCAAACCTGCTCAACATTTTCCATAATTAATTTAATAACTCCCCAACCCCCCCCCCCCCCCCCCCCAACCCCTCCCAACACAAAACATTCCTCTTCTAAGCCTTTAACCGGAACATATGAAATAATTCCAAAGGATCGATTTAATTTTTTTATCAAATATTATAAATGATTTATTTCGGAGTGATTTTTAAAGTGTTGGTTTAAATGATTTTGGAATGCGGAGGTAGGTACAAATAACATACAGTAGCTGAAAATGAGTCCAAGTACATGCCTTTGAAATGCCTTTGAAATCGGTGGACCGATAGTGTGGTTTGGGTGTGATAGGGTTATTGGAATGTGGAACGACCCATGTTTTTTTAACTACCCTCTACTAAAATATAATGAACAATTTCTGCATGCGCTGGAGGTGCGTTGAAATCTGGAATACTTTGATCATGATTTTCAAATAATAAAAACCTTTTGATGTATCCCGTTATTATAATTTCATTAATAGCGGCACCCCATCCAGATAGAAAATTATTTTCTTAATTATAAACACTTATTATTAAATACACTAAATCAACTATGAAGAACATTTGGTATTTATACAACTTTAAAAACGAGCGGAATTAAATACCTCTCCTACTATAAATTTGTTTCGTTTGAAAAACAACAACAAAGTAACTAAAAACAATAGGCGATTGAGACGAATTCATAACTTATCTGGCTTTATTTATAAAATAATAATAATTTATACTAAATTTTAACAATTCAATTAGAAATTAATTTGCAACATAAACATAAACGTTGATATCGTCGTTGCCACTGATGCCGTCGCCGTCGTCAACGCCGTCGAAAAAGAAGAAGTGATTTGTTTAACGATGCACTCAACACATTTTATTTACGGTTATATGGCGTCAGACATGGTTAAGGACCTCAAAGATAATGAGAGAGGAAACCAAGCTGTTGCTATTCCATGGGCTACACCTACCGAAAAACCAACAAGGGATCTTTTATATGCACTTTCCCATAGAAAGGACAGTACACACCATGGTCTGTGTTATACTAGTCGTGAGGCACTGGTTGGGACGGGGAAACCCCAATGAGTCCACCGAGGAGATTTGATCCTACGACCCAAGCATCTCATTCGAGCGCTCAAACCAATGAGCTAAATCCCTGCAGTGGTCCCAATTCTAAAGTAAAGGTATTTCTATTCTCCAAAAAACGTCCGTAGTGACAGGGGGTCAGTATTCTACGGGGGTCAAAGTACCACGTTATTGGGATGCCGTGGTATTCTGACTCCCCAGTCACAATTCTAGGGTAAAAAAGTAATTTTTCTACGGCAAAGAGTCATTATTCTACGTAGAAAAGTGACCGGGGAGTCATTATTCTATGTAGAAAAGTAACCGGGGAGTCAGTATTCTATGCGAGTCAAAATTCCACGTTACACCGGCACCTGTGCTTATGATAGGCGTGCGCTAAAACAGATTGCTCTGAATGTGCATGTGACGGAACATGCTCTTAATTTTGTTTTCGCCTGTGGCGATATTAATTGTTTTAGAGGGCCGTGTGCAGTTCCAATATGCACTTAAGCCCAGGTGAGCA
>NC_054707.1:61242235-61247235 GCF_016097555.1 Gigantopelta aegis | reverse complement strand
GTAGGTATATTCTTCCAACTTTTTGAATGGGCCGCTAAGCAGCTAAATTGGCCGCAGTCTAAGTGGACATTGTTAGCCGTGTCTAAGTTTAAGGGGAAGGCTAGTGTAGCTTATAATTCAATGAGTGATGAGCGAGCAAGTCAGTACGACCTAGTTAAGGATGCAGTGTTGAGGGCTTATGAATTACGGCCTGAGGATTATCGTTTACGGTATAGCGAGTTGAGAAAAACGCAGGGTCAGTCTTATAGTGAGTTTGTGGCTAAGAAGGCAGGGATGTTTGATAAATGGGTGGTTTCTCATCAGGTAGAGTCATATACCGAGTTACGGGAGTTGTTGATCTTACAGGACATTAAAAATGGATTACCAGTTAGCTTACGTATTCATTTAGAGGATCGTGATGTTAAAAAGATAGAGGAGAGGCATAGTGGCCGATGATTACGTGTTAATACACAAAGCTCAGGCAGTACAGGGTAGCTCTTTACAACAGGGTGTTAAGACGAAATTTCAGCCAGGTTTTTCCCGGGAAAGTAATTGTCGGGAAGAGTCATCTAGTTCGTCAGCTAGTCAGGCAAGGAATGCACCTGGTGGGCAAAGTAAGGATAGGCCTGCATTGTCAGCCAATGCACGAACTTTTCGTCCACATTGCAGTTACTGTAAAAAGGATAACCATCTTGTCGGGGACTGTTTTAAAAGGAAACGCGATAATGCGCAAGTGGTCGGTTTAGTGAGGTCAGCTCCGTTAGCGAGAGAGTTAATGGTTAGTAAACCCGTATGTGTCCACTGGTATGGTTTGTGATGTGAAACAAGAATTGAGTCCTAAGACAATATCAATCTATCGAGATACCGGGTGTAGTCAGTCAATGATCACGTCGGAGTGTTTAGCTGGTATTGAGAATTCAGATACAGGACGTAGTTTGGCTTTAACCTCAGTTACTGGAGAAAATATGGTTGTCCAGTTACATAACGTTTTCTTGTCTTCGAAGTTTGTGACGGGACCAGTCATTATGGGTGTTGTGAAGGACTTGCCTTTTGAAAACATAGGAGTTTTGTTGGGTAATGATTTGACTAGTCAATGTTGTCAGCCGCTATGTGACCATTTGTTAATTGAACATAGCCCTTTACCCATAGAAGAGTGTGAGGTTGATGATACTAGATATCCTGCGTGCGTAATGACTAGGGGTATGGCCAGAAGGGTAACACGAGACCCAGAGGATATTTGTGATTTGTCTGATACGTATGTGAGCCATGAAATTGGAGTGGATGAGGTTATCAGTAAAATGGTAGATAAGTCTACTGAGGAATTAAATGTGGTGGAACCTGTTGATCTCCCGCAGAGGGGAAATGAACCAGTTGTGTTTGATAGAGGGGACTTACCTTGTAATAGACAAGAGTTAATCCTAGAGCAGGGGGCTGATCCAAGTTTGTTGGCAGCTGGCAATACATTGTTAATTGAGGGTGAGATGGAGGATCAGATGTCAGGTTATTATATGGACAAGGGAGTATTAATGAATAAGAGTGTGGAGAAGTTTGTGCCTGATAGTGATGAATGTGTGACAAGATGTAGAATTGTGGTGCCCTCTAAGTACCGTCCGTCAGTGTTATTGTTAGCACATGAGGACGTGTTTGCTGGCCACTTAGGGCGGAATAAAACTCAGAGTAAACTTGCCTCAGAGTTTTATTGGAAGGGAATGTTTGCAGATGTCAGTAAGCATTGTATGTCATGTCATGTGTGTCAGGTTGTGAGCAAACCAAATCAGCTAATTCCTCCCTATCCCCTGCAGAAGGTTCCCATATTTGGGGAAGCCTTTTCAAAAGTGTTGATAAATGTCGTGGGGCCATTACCGAAAACGCGTTCAGGCAACCAATTCTTGTTAACAATTATGTGCTTAACTACGCGTTTCCCAGAGCGATTCCCTTAAAGAAGGTTACTGCGTCTGTTGTAGTTAGTGCGCTGCTTAAGTACTTCACGTATACGGGTTTACCAGGTTAAATTGTTAGATATACGACAGATTCGTTCTGCTGCATTCCACCCTGAGAGCCAGGGCGCAATAGAACGTTTCCACCAGTGCATGAAAAGTATGCTGCGCTGCCATTGTTTCGTAAAAATAAAATCAGTGTTTGATAGGAAGGCTAGGAGTCGGGAATTTAAACCAGGGGATAAAGTGCTGCTGTACCTTCCCATAAAACGGGGTTCATCACAGAACCGGTATTTCGGCCCCTATGTTGTGCACAAACGGGTTAATGAGACAGGGTATGTGATAAACACTCCTGATAGGGTTAGGAAAAGTAGGTATTGTCACATCAATTTGCTAAAAGGTTATTTTGACAAACTGCCGATAGTTCCAGTGTTGCCTGTCCAAATTGAGAGTCACTCAACTGCCTGTGATGACGTCAATACTGCAGAGATCAAGTTAACCAACAGCCAGATTCTAGCAGACTTGAGTTCTTATCTACAGCACCTTGACAGCACCCAGCGAGCAAAGTTGACTACGTTGATACAGACAATGTTTCCATTTGTCAGGACTTTCCAACGGTTACCAATACCTTAATCCAGGATGTGCGCTTGGAACCCAACGCTACACCGATTCGACAGCATGCCTATCGGATAAATCCGGTAAAACGTGCGGCACTGAAAAAGGAGATAGATTACATGTTGGAACACGACATTCTGGAACCATCAAACAGTCAGTGGGCATCACCTGTTATTCTGATTCAAAAGGGAGATAACAGTTTCCGGGTGTGTGCTGACCTACGTCGCGTGAATCAACTCATCAAGGCAGATGCCTACCCTCTACCCCGCCTTGACGATTGCATCGACCGAGTTGGACACGCGCAATACATCACGAAATTGGACCTACTGAAGGGTTTCTATGCCATTCCATTAACGGAGGAAGCTAAGGACATTCTGGCGATCATCACACCTGACGGCCTTTTCCAATTCCGAGTGATGCCGTTTGGTTTGAAGACTGCCCCTGCTGCCTTTCAAAGGATGATGAACCAGGTGTTATCAGACCTAGAAAACGTCAGTGTGTATCTGGACGATGTGGTGTTAGCCACCGACACTTGGGATGAACATTTAACCGGGTTACAACAAATATTGAGTCGCCTACAGAAAGCTAACTTGACTGTGAACCTGGGCAAATGTGAATTTGTGAAAGCTTCAGTGACCTACTTAGGTCATACTGTCGGACATGGTTGCGTCGCCCCACTGGAGGCCAAGACACTAAGCATCAGCCAGTATCCTGCACCGACCAACCATCGTGAAGTTCGCCGGTTCCTTGGTATGGCCGGTTATTATCGTCGTTTCTGTGCTAAATTTGCGACGGTAGCTGCCCCCATCACATCGCTGCTAAAGAAGGAAACGAAGTTCCAGAGGTCAGATGAATGCGAAAAGTCATTCAACCGTCTTAAGCAGATGCTCTCCTCGTCTCCCGTGATGGCAGCATCAGACTACCGAATGCCGTTCAAGCTGGCTGTGGATGCAAGACTGCAGAGATAGGTACCAGTATTAAGTCTGTATTACAAGGTTACTGAATGAGTAGTTAAGGGTTAATTAAAAATTAACCAGTTAGGGATAGAGTTGTAATTCCTTTATTAATTAAGTTCCCCTGGAAGCGTTTCTCAATTATCACACGTGTGGGTGTTGTGTCACGGTGAAGTGATTACAATATTGTGTAAACTAGACACCTAGAGATTAACTAATTAAGTGATCAGTTCTGGGTTGTTATTATTTGTTGTTGTTAATTAACTACTGCGGCAGTGCATTTGTCAGCGTAGTATTAATACAGATTCCAAAGTGTATTGTGTTTTTGTTGTGTTTTCTAGTGAACTAAACGTGCTATATTACATATACTTGATACAAGATCTTATCTCTGATCA
Organism: Gigantopelta aegis; assembly: GCF_016097555.1. Classification (NCBI taxonomy): domain Eukaryota; kingdom Metazoa; phylum Mollusca; class Gastropoda; order Neomphalida; family Peltospiridae; genus Gigantopelta; species Gigantopelta aegis. The sequence continues at coordinate 61,243,356 of NC_054707.1, read as the reverse complement.
TACCTAGACGAGCCACGCGGGTTTTTGAACTGCCCGTTACAGAGAGATCTAATAGATATACAGTTAGGAGAGATATTTGGATCATCGTGTTTCATTCAGTTACGGGTATTGTAGGATCCCCGTGACAGTGCATGTTAATCCCTATACCATACCATACCATACCATACCATACCATACCATACCATACCATAAAACTAAGATAGTAAAGCATTTAAACCCAAGAAAGTGGGTTTTACCAACAACCCTACCATAATGATATATATATATATATATATATTATATATATATATATATAGAGAGAGAGAGAGAGAGAGAGAGAGAGAGAGAGAGAGAGAGAGAGAGAGAGAGAGAGAGAGAGAGAGAGAGAGTAATAAACGAGTTACAAAATTATTTCACATGGGACATAAATTTGACAATAACTGGAAACTCGTTTATTATCCTCCCTCTCTCTCTCTCTCTCTCTCTCTCTCTCTCTCTCTCTCTCTCTCTCTCTCTCTCTCTCTCTCTCTCTCTCCTCTCTCTCTCCTCTCTCTCTCTCTCTCTGAATCTATATATATATATATATATATATATATATATATATATATATGGGTTTTTTTTTTATGTCATTGTGCTACTGCATCCTTGACATACATGACCTTTACAATAGTGACTCTCTGTTTGGACACCATCGGTTATTCCATTGTATTTTATTATTTCAATAATATGACGTCTGGTTCACAATGACTCCACATTATTTTCATTTCATTATTTAGTGCTTTCTATTTACTGACCAAAGTTTCCACAATATAGTGGTACAACAATTAACTCGAGCGAAAGTGAGGTGTATAACTATGACATGTTGAAAGTTCACCTGTCTAGTTTGCAGTTAAAAAGTACATACATTGAACCAGCTATGTGCGCAGTCAGGTAATCTGGCCGAAGACGGCGAAGTGACAATAAACGAAACAATTAATGGATCCATAATGATAGACAACGGTCTGGTCGTCCCACAATTTGCACTAATAAAGAGTTTGGGACTGAATTATTCGTCCGGTGTTCAGTTTAGCGAGGTTTCCGGTTTAGAGAGGTAACCGTTAGTGTTAAAAGATGCGTAAATCACAGCATACCATGACAGCATC
>NC_054707.1:61181435-61242035 GCF_016097555.1 Gigantopelta aegis | reverse complement strand
CTATACAAACAGGATAACATACACGACGTCCTTTGATGGGTCATTGGTTGGGACGGGAAATAATCAAACGGGCCCACTGAGGAGGATCGAACTTTCAGTAAATGGAACCTCAGACAGACGTTCTTGCTACGTTATCCTGGTCATTTGGGGACAGGGACTTTTAGCGGAACCCTCAATCCTGCCTGGGGGGGGGGCGTCCGATCCCCCCATCCCCCCCCCCCCCCCCCCCCCCCCCCCCGGCTACGGGCCTAACATGGTACTTAATATGTTTGCTTCAAACATTCAAACGAAGTACCTTATGACTGCGCATAATAAACCCTCATGAGTTTATAATAAAGAGACCATCCTGAGTTTGTAGCTATATTATTAAGCTGTCGGCTAGTCTAATCTGTTATAAATAAAACTTACATCTTTCTTAGGTTAAATAATTTTGTTTCTAATTTAAATAGCTGTATATGCAATACTGTTACATTTCTGACCATTCTCAGGTCGGTAGCAACCGAGAAGTCGGAGGGACTATAGCCCCCCTTTTATAAACCCGGTTTAAAATATGGCTTTTGGCCCCCCCCCTCCCCCGTCTACAGATTGTGCCCCCTCCCATCCCCCAACTCCAGATATCGTTCCTACGGGCTTGATTGTAATATTTTATATACCATAGCTCAAATTTTATATGTATGATTTAATTTTATTCCAAATACCGAATTTTTTTTTAAATAACTTGGTGAAAAGAAATCCCGACAAGAATCCTAAATGTATTTATCTGAATAATGCTTTATAAATATTTAGATCATGTTAAATTCAATAACTATCTACACATACACATTTAAAATTATCTGAACTAGATTGGTTAATTCTTATTGAAAGCTCTGTGTAAGATCTCGTACTGTATAAAACTATAAAAAGCTTCATTTCCGTTTTCGATGTGACCTGCTGTGTCAATAATAAAAAGATGACTCGAGTTTGAAACCTTATTTTTGGATGTTTAGTGGTGATGAGTTGGTGGATTGTGATCGAGAGTCAAAAAGGTGGTGACGGGTGAAGCACGCCGTGGTGCTTTTCCATGGCGTTGTTGGGTGGTGGTAAGTAGTGTGGCAAAATTTGGCACAGAATACCTCTTTCACCTCTTCATAGATTATGGTAGATTTGAACCCTTAATTTCAACTCCGGAACTTTACACCTGTTTCATTTTAAAAACCTTATATATCAACTCCCGGAACTTTTCAATTCAACTCCGGAACGAATGAAAAACAGAAAATCTCGATAAAATCAGTGGGGAGAGCAATAAAGTATCTGAAACATGGAGTGCAATGTTTGTCAGTACGATATTGGCAGTCGAAATTGAAGTTTAGATAGGTTCGAGCAAATGTTTTTCTTTGCGTCGTATCTATGTAAAATTGGCAGGTATTGTGAGAATGACCCAGAATGTTTACATGTGTAACTTTTTGACATTGAACACTTGTTTGTGGTAATTCCGGTCCATGCAAAGGTAATGCTTTTTGTGTAAAATCGGTGCACTCCGGCCAGGTTTATTGGGTGTGTTTGTTTAAACCAATATCCTGAGAGAAAGAGCTGGACAACAGGGGTTGTCCTTTTCAGGGTATGTTTCCTCCAGACAGGCAAAGGTACTGTCATGTAAAAATTCATGGGCCTGCTGATATTAATAAAAAAAACGGTATAGCCACTAACGCTATATAGAAACATATAGCATAATTAATTGTGGTCTGATGCTGATCAGTATGTCGCCATTGACGACAAAGCTGTGAAAGGCGAGGCACTGAGTGATGAATCAAACATTGAACTGATATCCAATTCACGAAGTTCCGAATGTCTGGAGAAACATGACAATGACAATGACGATGACGATGACGATGCTGATGAACAAAAAATGTTCATTGTTCTGAGTAACGTTAACCGGAACAAGAGTCCAGAAATAGATGGTTTAATATATGAGTATTTTATCAAAGGCAAAAAACAACAAAAAACAACAACAACAACAACAACAAAAATAATAATTAAAAAAAATTCTTACCTATATTACGTTCATTATTTAATACTATTCAGGACACGGGTTAATAGTATGTTGCCTTGTGTAGCAAAATTGAGGCTCATATGCACTTTCTGGTACAATCTTAGTAACTTTCAGGAGGAACTATTATAACACCACTGAATTCAAAACCACTTGTTACCAATTTTTCCCATCATCCTAATGGCCGCCATTTTGGATTTCAAAATGACCACCATTTACATATATTTTCTGGTATATCACGACTTTTAGACCCTCTACAAACTTAATTTAAAGGTAAAATAGATCATGTTTATAATTACAAAGGGTACACGTCTAATGTATTTAGTTTCATACATATGGATTAATCTACAGAAGATTTAGTGAAAGATGATCAAGCATTTCCAGTTCAACTTTCCTCATGCGGTGCTGGGAAAAACTCTTGTACACCTATGCAACATATACCGGCTAAATGGAAACCAACCGATTTCAGTATGTGTATAAAGTGTCAAGAATCAAAAAAGAAAGACAAACTATGCAAACCAAGCGATGTCTCTACATATGGAAAATTTCTATTGTTTGTTAATAAGAGATCATAATTTGGAAATCCAGACTTCGTTAGTGTGTCGCGTCGACTGATTGGACTTACAGGGAGATATCTGTTATCAAAAGGGGTACAGTGGCATCGCACCTGTTACAGCAATACAACAGAAAGAAAAATTGAAAGAGATGAAAGGAGGTACAAAAGCAATGTTGACCATATGTGGAAAACAAGTAGAGGGCGACCTGCAATATCACAGTCAGAATCAGATGATGGTAGATTACCGAGATCTGGATGTGAGATAGTCAATCATCAGCAATGTTTCTTCTCTCAAGGAAATTATCCTAACAAAGTAGACGAGATTACGCATGCTTGCCAGAGTGAGAACTGTGCAATGGCAATTAAAGATATTGTACATAACAGTGACAATACTTTGTGAAAAGTGCAGCTGGCAGATATCATAGCAGAAGGTGATTTCCTTTCCAGAGACCATTGTTTATCATAGTACATGTAGCTGTAAAATCACTTTATTGGCCGAAAATATGTACAAGTGCCTAAGAGATATAATACTGCAGTTAACGACAATGAAAGATGCGACTTTCTTATCGGCAGAGATCGAATTTTTTATGACGATTACTTTAGAGAATTGAATCAGGCGAATATATTACCAACAGTTCCAGGCCAAAACTTTATACCACATACATGATGCATGATCACGATGTTTGTTTAACTGTACAATAAAACATAGAACATTTCCCGAAAAATTGGCTAACGGTATTAGTATTTCTGTGCACCAAAAAAGTAACTAATAAAAACAAAAAACTGTAGCGGGTTTCCGCTCTAAGACCTATTAGGTCCACATTTCCAAATGTTTTGATATCCAATAGCCGATGAATTAAAAAAAAATCAATGTTCTCTAGTGGTGTCGTTAAAAACAAGAAAAACTTTACTTTACACCCAAAATATAATTCCCATCCGACACCAAAACTAAAAACTAGGTCAAATGGGTTTTAAGGAATTTGTTATGCATGGTATTAATGCAGCTCCTCCTGCCTCCTACAAAACTATTTTACTTTTACTTCCTATAAATGTGGATGACTTAAAAGGATGCAAGGAAAAAGATTCAATCATCATCCGATACCAAACTAGTATTTTTGAAATATGCCCATGTCATTTTGCTTTGATCTGTCCTTTCTACAATACTATTAGATGCAGGTATACAAAACCATATTATTACACCAGATCATATCTTTTAAATTAATACAGCTATTGTCCAGTGATAATGTAAAGCAGCTAATAACAGTGTGTGAATATTTACAAGGGGCAACCACGCAGAAACATAATAATACGTAAGTGGAGTATATTAATACTCTTGATTATATACATACTCTTCATTATATTGATAATTATTATTACATTTCATATTGGATATTTTCATCACTTTCCATACCATGTAAATTGTTTCCCCTTTTAAGGATATTTGTATTTTACCTGTATACGGTTATTTAATATTTGTAATACCTATGAACTGTATGTTTACGGTTAATAAAATATATATGAGTTTTGCTAAAGAGGGACTACGAAAAACAATTACCGTAAATTCTTGAATGGAGGCCTGCCTTGAATAGAAGCCTGCCTCGATTAGAGACCGGGTCTCAGAGCGTCACGAAAACCCCCCCCAAAAACCCAATAGAGGCCTGCCTTGAATAGAAGCCTGCCTCGATTAGAGACCGGGTCTCAGAGCGTCACGAACCGCCCCCCCCCCAAAAAAAACAAACAAAAACAACAACAAAAAAAACAAAACAAAAACAATAGAGGCCTGCCTTAAATAGAAGCCTGCCTTACATAAAAGGCCTGTTTTTGCTGAAAAGAAGCCTGGTCTTGGAGCGACGTCAACAAAATAGAAGCCTAGGTTTCTATTCAAATCTTTACGGTACCTATTTTGAACAATTTCCAGAATTAGGCGGTGGGTGCGCATGTCGACAATTTGTGAAAAGCGATGCGTGATTTAGAAACATTGGACAGAAGTAAATACCAATCACAGTATTTAAAAAAAAAACAATGAATGAACTTTGTTTTATTGATTAATAGACTTTAATAGTGCTCTTTCGAATTGTAATTAATTACATATAATTTGATATACACTCACGAACGCACACACAAACTACACGCAGATCTGCATTTGATTCATAATTCCTAATATATGATATCGACAATACCGAAAAAAAACCCTCTGGTAATACCCCCCCCCCCCCCCTCTCTCTCTCTCTCCTCATCCCTCTCTCTCTCTCTCTCTCTCTCTCTCTCTCTCTCCTCTCTCTCCTCTCTCTCTCTCGGGTCTCCTCTCCCTCTCCTCTCTCTCTCTCCTCTCTCTCCTCTCTCTCTCTCAGTCTGTATATTACACCTATACCATCTACATATCTCATCTCTCCTACCTTTTTACTGTATATATTTATATGGTTTTATATATATATATATATATTATCTATGTATGTATACATATATATATATATATATATATGTATGTGTGTGTGTGTGTGTGTGTGTGTGTGTGTGTGGTCGTCGAGCTCTTTCTAATACACACCCAGTCCAGGTGTGGAGGTCATGTGGCCAGTAGTTACGTAATACCTCCGCTAGTTCGGTACGTTCGGGATATTGCTGGCGAACTAGGCGTCAGCAAGTCTGGCCATCTAAGGAAAATTCCCGTCTTGGTCGCTGTGGAAATATCACTTGTAGGTATTTAGTGCCGCCCCCAGGCAATATACGGGTTTATGATAAATGGCTAGGGTTTTAGAGATATCGGGGAGAAACATATTGGAAGGCTTCCAGGGAACGCGTCGGTTTGGACTTGGTAAATATTATTTCTGCTCTGTTGTATAACCTTGATGTGATTGATCTGACTTTAAATATTTTAACACTGTATTATACCAATATTATTTAGACGGTGCTGCCGGTCATCTGACGCAGTAAACTGTAGGCTCACTGTTCTAATATATATATATATATATAGCTTAACCAGTCATCCTAGAGGACCTAGGTAAACTGTAGGTTATTGTCTTTATTGTGATAGGTACCAGTATTAATTCTGTATTACAAGGTTACTGAATGAGTAGTTGAGGGTTAATTAAAAATTAACCAGTTAGGAACAGAGTTGTAATTCCTTTATTAATTAAGTTCCCCTGGAAGCGTTTCTCAATTATCACACGTGTGGGTGTTGTGTCACGGTGAAGTGATTAGAATATTGTGTAAACTAGACACCTAGAGATTAACTAATTAAGTGATCAGTTCTGGGTTGTTATTATTTTTATTGTTAATTAACTACTGCGGCAGTACATTTGTCAGCGTAGGTTAATACAGATTCCAAAGTGTATTGTGTTTTTGTTGTGTTTTCTAGTGAACTAAACGTGCTATAATAATATATACTTTATATAAGATCTTATCTCTGATCATACCTAGACGAGCCACGCGGGTTGAACTGCCCGTTACAGGGAGATCTAATAGATATACAGTTAGGAGAGATATTTGGATAATCGTGTTTTATTCAGTTACGGGTATTATAGGATCCCCGTTACAGGAGTGAAAATTGGGGCGCTCGTCCCGGATCTGAAACGGGACATGCATATTTAAAAAAGTATTGTTTGTAAATAGGGGCTTTATAAATTATTTTTACAAATTAACCAGAAGTAGCAACGTTGTTCACTAGAAAATTAATTAATAATAAGTGCGTCATATCTAAACATGGATAAGAATTTGCTGGATAGGCCTACGCTCAGTGTAGTGGAGATTAAGCGAGCACGTAAGGCCGAATTAGTTGAAATCGCGGGTGAGCGAGAAATTGACTTAACATGAGCTAAAACCTTAGGTGATATAAAGACAATTATTATACAGGAAGTTTTTGGTGATAGGCCTGTTATGGAAGAGAGTGAGATTGAGATCTAAATTGGCCGCAGTCTTAGTGGACATTGTTAGCCGTGTCTAAGTTCAAGGGGAAGGCTGGCGTAGCTTATAATTCAATGAGTAATGAGCGAGCAAGTCAGTACGACCTAGTTAAGTCTGCAGTGTTGAGGGCTTATGAATTACGACCTGAGGATTATCGGTTACGGTATAGCGAGTTGAGAAAAACGCAGGGTCAGTCTTATAGTGAGTTTGTGGCTAAGAAGGCAGGAATGTTTGATAAATGGGTGGTTTCTCATCAGGTAGAGTCATATACCGAGTTACGGGAGTTGTTGATCTTACAGGACATTAAGAATGGATTACCAGTTAGCTTACGTATTCATTTAGAGGATCGCGATAAAAAAAAAATAGAGGAGACAGGCATAGTGGCAGATGACTACGTGTTAATACACAAAGCTCAGCCAGTACAGGGTGATAAGAAGAAATTTCAGCCAGGTTTTCCCCGGGAAAGTAACTATCGGGGAGAGTCATCTAGTTGGTCAGCTAGTCAGGCAAGGAATGCACCTGGTGGGCAAAGTAAGGATAAGCCTGCATTATCAGCCAATGCACGAACTTTTCGTCCACATTCCAGTTACTGTAAAAAGGATAACCATCTTGTCGGGGACTGTTTTAAAAGGAAACGCGATAATGCGCAAGTGGTCGGTTTAGTGAGGTCAGCTCCGTTAGCGAGAAAGTTAATGGTTAGTCCCATGGCAGTGAAGGTAAACCCGTATGTGTCCACTGGTATGGTTTGTGATGTGAAACAAGAATTGAGTCCTAAGGCAATATCAATGTATCGAGATACCGGGTGTAGTCAGTCGCTGATCACGTCGGAGTGTTTAGCTGGTATAGAGAATTCAGATACAGGACGTAGTTTGGCCGTAACCTCGGTTACTGGAGAAAATATGGTTGTCCGGTTACATAACGTTTTCTTGTGTTCGAAGTTTGTGACGGGACCAGTCATTATGGGTGTTGTGAAGGACTTGCCTTTTGAAAACATAGGAGTTTTGTTTGGTAATGATTTGACTAGTCAATGTTGTCAACCGCAATGTGACCAATTGTTAATTGAAGACAGCCCTTTACCCATATAAGAGTGTGAGGTTGATGAGACTAGATATCCTGCGTGTGTAATGACTAGGGCTATGGCCAGAAGGGTAACACGAGACCCAGAGGATATTTGTGATTTGTCTGATACGTGTGTGAGCCATGAAATTGGAGTGGATGAGGTTATCAGTAAAATGGTAGATACGTCAACTGAGGAATTAAATGTGGTGGAACCTGTTGATCTCCCGCAGAGGGGAATTGAACCAGTTGTGTTTGATAGAGGGGACTTACCTTGTAATAGACAAGAGTTAATCCTAGAGCAGGGGGCTGATCCAAGTTTGTTAGCAGCTCGCACTACATTGTTAACTGAGAATGAGATGGAGGATCAGATGTCAGGGTATTATATGGACACGGGAGTATTAATGAATAAGAGTGTGGAAAAGGTTGTGCCTGATAGTGAGGAATGTGTGACAAGATGTAGAATTGTGGTGCCCTCTAAGTACCGTCCGTCATTGTTATTGTTAGCACATGAGGACGTGTTTGCTGGCCACTTAGGGCGGAATAAAACTCACAGTAAACTTGCCTCAGAGTTTTATTGGAAGGGAATGTTTGCAGATGTCAGTAAACATTGTATGTCATGTCATGTGTGTCAGGTTGTGGGCAAACCAAATCAGCTAATTCCTCCATATCCCCTGCAGAAGGTTCCCATAGTTGGGGAAGCCTTTTCAAAAGTGTTGATAGATGTCGTGGGACCATTACCGAAAACGCGTTCAGGCAACCAATTCTTGTTAACAATTATGTGCTTAACTACGCGTTTTCCAGAGGCGATTCCCTTAAGGAAGGTTACTGCGTCTGTTGTAGCTAGTGCGCTGCTTAAGTACTTCACGTATACGGGTTTACCAGGTGAAATTCAAAGCGACCGAGGTACGAACTTTATGAGCAAGTTAATCCAGCAAGTACTGTCTATGTTAGATATACGCCAGATTCGTTCTGCTGCATTCCACCCTGAGAGCCAGGGCGCAATAGAACGTTTCCACCAGAGCATGAAAAGTATGCTCTGCTGCCATTGTTTCGACAATGGTACTGACTGGGACCAGTCAATTCTTTTCGTGTTGTTCGCAGCACGGGATGCTAAGCAAGAATCCTTAGGATTCACGCCATTTGAGTTGGTCTATGGGCATTCAGCCCGAGACCCTCTCAAATTGGTAAAATATAGTTGGTTAGACAAGGATAATGCCGAAAATCTGCTGATTTATGTAGGGAGAGTTAGAGATAGGTTGTGGCAGGCGACCGAACTGGCGAGGAAGCATCTGAGCTATGCTCAGAGCAAAATAAAATCAGTGTTTAATAGGAAGGCTAAGAGTCGGATATTTAAACCAGGGGATAAAGTGCTGCTGTACCTTCCCATTAAACGGGGTTCATTGCAGAACAGGTATTTCGGGCCCTATGTTGTGCAAAAACGGGTTAATGAGACAGGGTATGTGATAAACACTCCTGATAGGGTTAGGAAAAGTAGGTATTGTCACATCAATTTGCTAAAAGGTTATTTTGACAGACTGCCGATAGTTCCAGTGTTGCCTGTCCAAATTGAGAGTCACTCAACTTCCTGTGATGACGTCAAGACTGCCGAGATCAAGTTAACCGCCCGTTACAGAGAGATCTAATAGATATACAGTTAGGAGAGATATTTGGATAATCGTGTTTCATTCAGTTACGGGTATTATAGGATCCCCGTGACAACCACTGTAAATTGTCATGCGAATCTGTACAGTAGGTTCGAATTCTGTCAAGTGCCTATTTTTAAATATTCAGTTTAGATTCAAGACGCTCCGTTATCTGAACTGATCTATGTAAAAAGGACATCTTGGGCAGTTAGGACACGTTTGGCTGCTACACCCTCTCTATTCGCAGGGTTGGTGGGTTATCCAGTGAGAATGTCGAATACGTCATGAAATGTCTTTCCAACAGGACTCTACCCTATTTTATCTCCATTCGCTTATGCAGTCACGTACATTGCTTCAACCAATATATAGTAGTGATAAAGTAATAGTAATAGTGATAAAGCGCTCGCTTGATGCGCGGTCGGTGTGGGATCGATCCCTGTCGGTGAGCCCATCGGTCTATATCTCGTTTCAGCCAGTGCACCACGACTGGTTTATCATAGGCCATGGTATATGTGATCCTGTCTGTGGGTTGGCGAATATAAAAGATCCCTTGCTACTAATGGAAAAATGTAGCTGGTTTCCTTTCTAGAACTATACGTCACAACTACCAAATGGTTGACATCGAATAGCCGATGTGCTCTTGTGGTGTCGTTAAACAATAACAACAACAAAATCAACCAATAGACTGTCATGCAGAATTTTAAAGATCCCTACACATGCCTGTACATATGATGTTTCGTCTATTTAACAAAACTACCCCCCCCCCCAAAAAAAAAAAAAAAAAAAAAAAAAATAAATAAAATAAAATAATAATAAAAAAAGAAGAAAAACCCTCACAGCAACAATGTTTTTTTAATGCTATGTATTTCATAATTTCAACTGTGATAAATTGTGTGGACCACCTTTTTACATTATGATATTATGAGAGGTGTTATTCATCATTTCAATGGGGTAAATTGTGTGGACGGCCCCTTTACATGTCTTTAAAATTAAAATTATTGATGCTTCCAGTGATTTAATATTTAATTTAGTGGTATGTAATTTATAATTTCAAATGTGGTAAATTGCCTGGAATAATACGTTTAATTAGTGACTTAAACATATACTTATGGTATATTATTGCACAATAGTAGTACAGAATTATAATTATGATATTTGATCTGTATTTGTATACTGTAAACCGCATTAATTTTGTGAAGTGGTGCTTTTTCCCCCTTGTGTGTGTGTGTTTGTTTGTGTGTGTGTGTGTGTGTGTGTGTGTGTGTGTGTGTGTGTGTGTGTGTGAAAACACTAAACTGGTAAATTGTGCGTGTATATCAATAAATCAATCAGTCAGTCAACCATTTGACTCATGCTTACAGCCACTGAAGGTTCAAGCACGACTGTCTTGGGCACATCCTCCAAGATTCCCCGGTGATGTGTCCAAGATAGGTGTTTACATATTTCTCATTTCAACTTATTTTCGTGCTTATGTCCAATTAAGGTTCAAGCACGCTGTTCTGGGCACACACATGAGCTGTCTGTCCAAAACAGTGGTTTAGTGGTTAGTGAGAGAGAAGAGGGTGTAGTGGTCTTACACCTACCCACTGAGTCGTGAAAACTCGCTCTGGGTAGAATATTTTAGTGCTATCTATCTTATAATGTTAAATGTGGTAATTTTTGTCTGGGTCATTGGTTTACATGTATTGTAATAAAACGGGTGCAATTAGTAACTATGGTATGATATGATAATTGTCAATGATTTTGTTTCATATTTAATGTATTATTTAGCAATCTTTGATAGTTTAATCTTTAATAAGTATTTGTTAATCTCAGTAAAAAATATCATAAACATGTTTGAGTTGTATATTACTATTTAGTTACCCGACATTAAGTAATACTCGTCATTGTAATAATAATATCTTGATTGGTCAAGAACAATATCGTGTACCAACGTGTACCAGCGTGTAAATGACCAGTTGAGGAAAGAACATATTAATGGGTTTTGGGGTTTTTTTAGTTTTAGGAATTACTGTCATTCCGTGCCCACACTAAGTATGTTTGAACCTGAGTGAAAAACCCAGTTAAATTCCCTCAATCAAAGAAAGAAGGAAGGAAATGTTTTATTTAAAGACGCACTCAACACATTTTATTTACGCTTATATGGCGTCAGATATATGGTTAAGGACCACACAGATTTTGAGAGGAAACCCGCTGTCGCCACTTCATGGGCTACTCTTTTCGATGAGCAGAAAGGGATCTTTTATATGCACCATCCCACAGACAGGGTAGTACATACCACGGCCTTTGATATACCAGTCGTGGTGCACTGGCTGGAACGAGAAATAGCCCAGTGGACCCACCGACGGGGATCGATCCCAGACCGATCGCACAGCGAGCGACGCTGTACCTCTGGGCTAAGTCCCGCCCCTCAAACAATGAACTATCCAAGACAAATCAAACAATATACATGTACAATTGAACATGAACCATTAACTAATTGTCCAGGGGACGAAACATCTAGGGTATAAAACCTGGCAGCCAGTCGTATCAAGGTTGATTCCATAGGCAGTCGTCCTCACACTGTCACAGACACAACCACAAATCACTTAACTAACTAATTAACTAACTAGTTAACTAACTATCTAACTATTTAACTAACTAACTAACTAACTAAGCAAACACCCAGTTAAAGTAGATCATCACGATGCTTTTTTCCCCTTAAAATTGTCTATTAAATATAAACTCTTCTGATAAAAAATTCCACAAAATGGATTGTAATGGATATAGAACATGTTGTTGAAAATAACAACATTTCTAGAGTGTTCGACAACCTTTTAGCACTCAACAACAAGACCATCTCGAAATCTGTCATATCGAGGTTTATCTTTATGAACCGAGTTGGGTGATTTGAGTTAAGCGACCACGATACATATAGTTTTCACCGGTACAATTGGTCGTTATGAATGAAGCATTATAATTGCATCCTTATAATATGGCGCAAAGCAAACTATCAACAGAGTTTACTTGATGTATGTAGGTATAAATGTGTTATTTAATAAAATCGATTTCGAACTTTGTTAATAGAAGATTTGTCATTGGTTGAAGTAAGACTAGAACCGAACATAATATACACCCGACTTATTAACACTGACAGGTAGTGTATTCCAAGACGTGTGCGTTTGTGTGTGTGTGTGTGTGTGTGTGTGTGTGTGTGCGCGCGCGTGTGTGTGTATGTGCGTGTGTGTGACTGCTAATAGTGAAACATGGTAGTTCGAGGCAGTCAGCCACGATGTTAGTTCAGCAATTACCCATTGGCAAACTTGCTTTTTGTTAACGTATAATGATTTCTAACCTGCAACCGTTGGCGTCTAGCGTCTAATTTTATAGGTAACATAATGCAGTGAAAAGCATGCATAGTTAAATTACTTTTTCAAAAGGTGTTCAATTTATGCTTTGAATAACATTTTTATGTAGTAAAAAATATTTAAAAAATTTCTCTGTTATTTTTATTTTTTTTATGACGACTGATGATACATTTATGCATTCCACTTTTTCATATCTATTTACTTGCATATAACAACCACCTGTCCGTAACGTTTGCCAGGACCTGTAAGTGGCTGTTATATATACACGTTCGATTGGATTTATAGGTTATCACCAGAGTGTGTTTCGGTATCGTCAATATCATATATATTAGGAATACAATTTGTAAATATGTGAGCCTTTGTCGAGCATAATACATTATTCTTATTACTAATACTAGTATATGATACTGATGATACCGAAAGACACGAGGGTAATATTTTCTTTATCATATAATCTCAAGCTGAATACGTGTTTTTTTGTAAACGCAACTTTAGTTCAAGTCAGCCATTACTTGATATTCAGATGACATAAGAATATATGGCACCATGTCCTGGGAGAGCCATACATTAAAATAAACCAGTAGTTGACATTATTTGTTTTTAGAACGCTGGATAGCTTTCAACGTAAAGTTGCTATTAAATGTTTGTTTTTTTGTTCGATGATTATGAATGTGTACACCAATTCTGGAGTGTCGCCGTAGCACGTTTACGTACAGGTCAATAAATATAGTGCTGTGACCTGATTAATTTACATCTAATTTGCAAAGTTATCAAATTGTTGAAAGCATGTGATCCGGAAAATATCACAAACTTTTATTACACTAGATACGTTACCTATACAATTCTTTGTTTGTTTAACGACGCCAATGGAGCACATTGATTAATTAATCATCGGCTATTGGATGTCAAACATTTGGTAATTATGACACGTAGTCATCAGAGGAAACCCGCTACATTTTCCTTATGCAGCAAGAGATCTTTTATATGCACTTTCCCATAGATAGGAAAGCACATTCCACGGCCTTTGACCAGTTGTGGTGCACTGGTCCTATACAATTCATTCAAGAACATAAAAATAACTTGTCCTTATTCAAGCTGCTACAATAGCGGCCATCTTGAATTAAAATGATGTTGTAATGCCTTAATTAGCTGGAAATAGTTCAAAATTAATTCATGGTGAATGTTGACAAGTGCATTTCACAGTGTGTGATTAAAATGAACTAGTATATATAATGAACAAGGATCCGTTTGTGCTCAGTTCCAGTTGACTACCATACACGCATCGTGTTAAATATTGCGTACGAAGATACATTCCATAAATACATGGAGGTCGCCATATTTGTTAATTAATACAGAAGTAGCTATGTAGGCCTACACGGCTAATGGGGGGGGGGGGGAGAGCCTGGTGTAAGGACACCACACCCTATTCAAACTTTTCCGTGCATGGCACGGTTAGAACTAGTTCAAATATAATATATATATTGAAACATTACCCTGAGTTTCATCAATATCTGCATTCAGTCGTATGTATTAATAATTGAACGTGGCAACTATTTGACTGAAGTTGTATTAATATTGCAATCATACAAAACTATATTTAAAAAAACCCAGTCAACCTCTATTCCAACTGTATCAATACACAAATAAGGGAATTCCCTCAGAGAGTTTCACTCGGTTTTTCCGTCAAATCTCCGATTCATTATAATGATTTACATAAGGTTTTATAAATTTAAATTTTCTGAATCAAATGTGGATAAAAAGTTATAAAATTTAACATAACTGAACAACAACTGATAACGACATTTGTTTTTCAACAATATCAAACGATAATTAATTAAGTATACTTTTAGATGGAAAATATGTTGTAAAGCGGTTAGAGTATGGATTTTGAACTTATTAAAGGGACATTCCTGAGTTTGCTGCAATTTTATAGATGTTATTGATTAACAGAGACATTTTAACGATTGTAATTACATATCAAATATATTTTCCTGCATAAAACATTAGTGGTTGGATATTAAACGTGTTTCTGATCGTTCTAATATTTGTACCGGTTAAATTTCATCTTATTTCCTAAAATATTGTTTTTCGTACGTACGAAATTATTTGCAGACAAAATCCAGTTTGGGCTTCTTAGAAATATTAAGACGACCAGAAACACATTGAATATACAGACACTGATATTCTAAACAAGAAAATATATTTAGTATGTAAGTTTAATCATAAAAATATTTTATTAGTCGGAAACATCTTACAATGCAGCAAACTCAGGAATGTCCCTTTAACGTAAGGGAGAGAGACAAATTATTTAGAAGATTTATTAATTACTATATAAAAATTGCAGTTGCAAAAGTTGAATTAGTGAAAAGTGAATGTGAAGACTGACTTAAAAGGGATAATGTGATTTCAGTATTACTGTGTATGTGGATTTCAGAGGAAGTTTGTGATTGTGTGATAATATTCTCGGAAAGGACAGGTGCGTGCACGAAGGCGTGTGTGTTTTCGCGCGTGTAAGTTGTCGATTTGGTATTTTTGACAAATGTGACATGCTTTGCTATAACTCCTAATAGAAGCTTCTTTTTGTGGCCTGTCATATACATTATGTGTCTCAGTTTAAAACCGGAGTCGTTTAAAGCCTGAATTGTCACCATCACTCACAGTGCAGACGATATTGGGATAAAAACAGAACGATGGGATCATCGGGGATTCCGTTGTTGACGTAATTGATAAAACGTAGTTCCGATAATAACATAGTTTTTATTTGTTTACCGAAAAAGTACAGTTTTCACGTTCATGGATGAATGAACGTTGGGTTTTTTTCAGATCACATGATAGCATTTTAATCAATCCAGACGCCTATTACAAAACAGTAATTATAAAATGGAATTATTTAATCATAGTAGCAACCATGTTGTGGTACTTGATTTTGAATTTTGGTTTTTGTTCTACTATGTCCGCGAGCAAATAACGGAATGTTCTATAGTAATACAAATTATTAAAATTTAATATCAACGCATCATTATCACATTCTGTCGATGAAGCATTGAAAATTGTCCTTGGGAATGGCTTACCACAGTTTAGTTTGAAATTGTTCAAAATCTACGATACTTGCCTGGAAGATGCAGTCTTCTTCCGAATTCACCCCATGTATGTTCTTCAGGAAAGAAACCAGGTGAATAAAATGGCCAGATCATTCTTTTAACAAGTATCTGCTTCAGAATGTCCCAAATACTAGGTGGATATGATTTGCTTTCATCTGTAGTTTATTTAAAAAGTAATAATGTGCATGTTATGATTAAACTAAACTATTTTATTGTTCGAAGAGTGAGTGAATACATTTGAATATGCCTACGATCTTTCAACGTATGTATGCTGGCTATATGATGTTCCGCGTCTGTATACTAGTATCTAAGGTAATCTGGGTGATAGAGTGTCTGAAAGGCGATTAAATGAAACATATTGTGTCAGGAAGATGGACAGGCAGCTTGAGATGCGCGAAATATCATTATAGGACGTGTAATTTCACCCTAACCAATGTATTACCAACATATGCATATACCCATATAGGCTACCGCGTCATATTTTAGCAGCTATAATTTAATGTTTTGATTTCTTCTACTAAAACACCAATCGGACGATCGGTTAGAAATCATCTGGGAGTAATCAGTTTGCAGTATATTCTACATTTAATTTTTACAGTTATAAATTTTACCTGATTTAAAAAAAGAGAAAAAAAAGATAGTATTTGGTTAACACAATTTGATGCAGAAATGCAGCCGACTACAGGCATTGCCATCTTTCAAAATGGCCGCCGTTGTCAAGGACACATCTGTGATGGCCAGAGAGTGGCCTCAGATTATAGTTATCTTCCCATTTGGTTGTCCAAAATCCACGCAAGTAGTCTGCTGTTTGACTTTGATTATTTCATAGCAGACATCTATGAAGTGGCAACTATTTTACTGAAGTTGACAGGGAAGAGCACGTAGTTAATAAACATGTGTAACTTGTTGACATTGAAGACTTGTTTGTGGTAATTCGGGCCCATGCAAAAGTAGTGCTTTTTGTGTAAAATGGGAGTACTCCGGCCTGGTTTAGAGGGTGTGTTTGTTTAAACCAATATCTTGGGAGAAAGAGCTGGACAACAGGGGTTGTCCTTTTCGGGGTATGTGTACCCAGGCAGGCAAAGGTACATGCAAAAATTCATGGGCCTGCTGATATTAATAAAAATGTTATAGCAACTAAGGCTATATAGAAACTGTGACGGAACATGCTCTTAAATTTGTTTTCGCCTGTGGCGATTTTAATTGTGTTAGAGGGCCGTGTGCAGTTTAATTACACTTAGCTAGCTGGGCAACTTGTTACGTAATATCTCCGCGCGACCGTACACTCTTAGCCCAGGTGCGGAGCCATGTGGCGAGTAGTTACGTAATACCTCTGCGAGTGCGGGTTTTACAACCGTGATTTGGCGACCAAGGCGTCAGTAAGTCTGACGATCAGAGATAAATATACAGACTCTAGTAGAGGTGAAATATCAGATGATAGGGGGAGGTACCGCCTTGTACCCCCAGGCGAATTCTGATTTTATAATAAATAGCTAGGATTTAGAGATTTCTAGGAGAAGGAAAAAGGACGGCTCCCAGGGAACGTAGTCCGTTGGACTTTGGTAAATATTTTTATTTCTGCTCTGTGTATAACCTTGATGTGATTGATGTGGCTTTAAATATTTTAATACTGTATTATACCAATATTCTTTAGACAGTGTCTTCGGTCATCTGACGAAGTAAATCGTAGACTTTTGTTCTAACATTATACGAGTATTTGGTAATATAAAGCTTAGCCAGTGATCCTAGACGACCTAGGTAAACTGTAGGTTATTGTCTTTATTGTGATAGGTACCAGTAATTCTGTGTTACAAGGTTACTGAATGAGTAGTTAGGGTTAATTAAAAATTAACCCGTTAGGAATAGAGCTGTAATTCCTTTATTAATTAAGTTCCCCTGGAAGCGTTCCTAAATTATCACACGTTACTGAACGAGTAGTAAGGGTTAACTAAAAATTAACCAGTTAGGAATGGTGTTGTAATTCCTATATTAATTAACTTCTCCTGGAAGCGTTTCTCAATTATCACACGTGTGGGTGTGGTGTAACGGTGAAGTGATTCGCATATTGTGTAACTAGACACCTAGAGATTAACTAATTAAGTGATCAGTTCTGGGTTGTTATTATTGTTGTTATTAATTAACTACTACGGCTGTACATTTGTCAGCGTAGGTTAATACAGATTCCAAAATGTATTGTGTTTTGTTGTGTTTCTAGTGAGCTAAACGTGCTATAAATATATATACTTTATATAAGATCGTATCTCTGATCATACCTAGAGACGAGCCATACTAGGGTTTAACCGCCTGTTACAAAGAGATCTAATAGATATACAGTTAGGAGAGATATTTTGATAATCGTGTTTTATTCAGTTACGGGAATTATAGAATCCCCGTGACAGGAGTAGAAAATTGGGGCGCTCGTCCCGGATCTGAAACGGGACATGCATATTTAAAAAAGTATTGTTTGTAAATGGGGGCTTTATCAATTAATTTTACAAATTTACCAGAAGTAGCAACGTTGTTCACTAGAAAATTAATTAATAATAAGTGTGTCATATCTAAACATGGATAAGAATTTGCTGGATAGGCCTACGCTCAGTGTAGTGGAGATTAAGCGAGCACGTAAGGCCGAGTTAGTTGAAATCGCGGGTGAGCGAGAAATTGATTTAACATCAGCCAAAACCTTAGGAGATATAAGGACAATTATTATCCAGGAAGTTTTTGGTGATAGTCCTGTTATGGAAGACAGTGAGATTGTTCCAGAGATAGAGATAAATGAGTTAAGTGTGGAACAACAATTAGCTTTTAAAAAGCTTGAGTACGAAAGAGAGGAACGTGCATTAGATAGAGAGAGGGATAGAGAAGATAGAGAGAGGGATAGAGAAGAGAGAGAGAGAGAGAGAGATAGAGAGAGAGAGATAAGAGAGAGATAGGGATAGAGAATTCCAGTTAGAAAAATTAAAAGTGAAACATGAGTTAAAGTTGAATACTGAAGAAGTCAGACGAGAAGCCGGGAATGGGTTTAACATGTCGGAGGCTTATAGATCAGTGCCTGTATTTGACGATCAGGAGGTAGACATGTTCTTCCAACTTTTTGAACGGGCCGCTAAGCAGCTAAATTGGCCGCAGTCTAAGTGGACATTGTTAGCCGTGTCTAAGTTTAAGGGGAAGGCTAGTGTAGCTTATAATTCAATGAGTGATGAGCGAGCAAGTCAGTACGACCTAGTTACGGCGGCAGTGTTGAGGGCGTATGAATTACGTCCTGAGGATTATCGTTTACGGTATAGCGAGTTGAGAAAAACGCAGGGTCAGTCTTATAGTGAGTTTGTGGCTAAGAAGGCAGGGATGTTTGATAAATGGGTTGTTTCTCATCAGGTAGAGTCATATACCGAGTTACGGGAGTTGTTGATCTTACAGGACATTAAAAATGGATTACCAGTTAGCTTACGTATTCATTTAGAGGATCGTGATGTCAAAAAGATAGAGGAGGCAGGCATAGTGGCAGATGATTACGTGTTAATACATGTGACGGTACATGCTCTTAAATTTGTTTCGCCTGTGGCGATTTTAATTGTGTTAGAGGGCCGTGTGCAGTTTCATTGCCCGTAGCCCAGGTGGGCAACTTGTTACGTAATACTTCGCGCGATCGGACATTCCAATATGCACTTAGTCCAGCTGTGGAGGCCATGTGGCGAGTAGTTACGTAATACCTCTGCGAGTGCGGTTTCGACGACCGTGATTTGGCGACGATGGCGTCAGTAAGTCTGACGATCAGAGAGAAATATACAGACTCTAGTAGAGGTGAAATATCAGATGATAGGGGGAGGTACCGCCTTGTACCCCCAGGCGAATTCTGATTTTATAATAAATAGCTAGGATTTAGAGATATCTAGGAGAACGAAAAAGGACGGCTCCCGGGGAACGTAGTCCGTTGCACTTTGGTAAATATTTTTATTTCTGCTCTGTGTATAACCTTGATGTGATTGATGTGACTTTAAATATTTTAATACTGTATTATACCAATATTCTTTAGACAGTGTCTTCGGTCATCTGACGAAGTAAATCGTAGACTTTTGTTCTAACATTATACAAGTATTTGGTAATATAAAGCTTAGCCAGTGATCCTAGACGACCTAGGTAAACTGTAGGTTATTGTCTTTATTGTGATAGGTACCAGTATTAATTCTGTGTTACAAGGTTACTGAATGAGTAGTTAGGGTTAATTAAAAATTAACCCGTTAGGAATAGAGCTGTAATTCCTTTATTAATTAAGTTCCCCTGGAAGCGTTCCTAAATTATCACACGTTACTGAACGAGTAGTAAGGGTTAACTAAAAATTAACCAGTTAGGAATGGTGTTGTAATTCCTTTATTAATTAACTTCTCCTGGAAGCGTTTCTCAATTATCACACGTGTGGGTGTGGTGTAACGGTGAAGTGATTCGCATATTGTGTAACTAGACACCTAGAGATTATCTAATTAAGTGATCAGTTCTGGGTTGTTATTATTGTTGTTATTAATTAACTACTACGGCTGTACATTTGTCAGCGTAGGTTAATACAGATTCCAAAGTGTATTGTGTTTTGTTGTGTTTCTAGTGAGCTAAACGTGCTATAAATATATATACTTTATATAAGATCGTATCTCTGATCATACCTATAGACGAGCCATACTAGGGTTTAACCGCCTGTTACAGAGAGATCTAATAGATATACAGTTAGGAGAGATATTTTGATAATCGTGTTTTATTCAGTTACGGGAATTATAGAATCCCCATGACAGAAACATATAGCGAAATTAATTGTGGTCTGTGGCCAGAGTGTCCAACGCATGCTTATACATACTGAGTCAAATTCACAAAGCCTGTTTAGGTCTTACACGCGTGTAACTGCATACATTTATAATGCTTTAACAGGCTTCGTAAATTCGGTCCATTATATTTAAACGAAATCCAAGCAGACTGAATCACAAGACAAGGCGGCCATTTTGACAAAAAACAATATGTTGGCCACACCCAACAAAATGTTGTATGTCGCTTTTAATAATTAGTGAAAACTTACAATGGCGGCCATTTTGAAAAAGGGATAACTCATCCCAACTCATTTTCATCAGCCTGTTTCAGTGATCTAGAAAACATTTTAAAACTTAGTTTATTACTTAAATTTTCAATTTTCAACAACAACAACAAACGTTTAAGGCTAAATTAAGGTGTTTTGACCGCTACATACTTCCATCGATATATATCTAACACGATTTTGCCATAATAATAATAATAATAATAATAATAATAATACATGCTCAAGTATTCTTTTAATTTTTTAACTCTTCGTTTAGTATGTGAACGTGGCTAACTACAGTGGACCGAGAGAATTGGCAAAAGCTATGGAAGAATTGTTTCCAAACAACAGACACGAAATAAAGATTTTGGATGCCGCTTCCGGTACTGGACTTTCTGGAGAGGCGGTAAAACAGAGTTTTAGTCATAGTTTTGGATATATAGCCCTGCAACCAGGGCCCCGTTTTACGAAACGATTTTAAAGCTAAAACCATCTTAAGGACGTAATGCAGTTATCTCAATGTGATTTTAACGCTATGATCACCGTAAAGGCATAATGTAGTTATGTCAAGGCGATTTTAGCTCTAAGATCACCTTACGGGCATAATGTAGTTATCTCAATGTAATTTTAACGCTAATATCACCTTACGGGCATAATGTAGTTATCTCAATGTAATTTTAACGCTAAGATCACCTTCAGGTCATAATGTAGTTATCTCAAGGCGATTTTAACGTTAAGATCATCTTAAGTGCATAATGTAGTTATGAATTTAATGTAATCTTAACGCTAAGATCACGTCCTAAAAACAGGGCGCAGAACTGAACTGGTCATAATAGGTCGGTGTCCGTTAAGTCCATAACACATAGCTCAACAGTGGAACAACTGTCCACAAGATCCGTGGAAGGCTAGCACAGAAGTTTCCAATTTACTATCAAAATACTGCAGGAAAAAAGAAAAGAAAAACAAGACCAAAACAACAACATCTGCTGAGATAACACTAAAAGATGAAATTAATATATTTACAAATGAAATATCAAAATGCTTAATTTAAAAAATGGCGCCGCCATGTTAAGTATGACTGGCTGAAAGTATCCGTGACGGGCCGTCTATTTGTAGTTTTAAAGTGATGCTACACACGCTGTATATTTACTGTGTATCTAAGAGTTTTCTATCCGATTTACCAAATATTCAGCTTTGACATCCAACAGCCGATGATTAATTAACGGATGTGCTCTTGTGGTATCATTAAACAAAACACATTTTGACTTTAATTAACGATATTTCTGCAGTATACTGGTTGTGGACAGAGCACCACTGTCGATACATTGGACGTAATACACCCCGAACTATTATGGTCAGTATACAATGTGCTGACGTTTCGTTAAACAAATGTCATTTTCCTTTCAATTTACTGCGTCACTGCACGTGGTGGTTTACCAGTCTTAACATCAAAGGCATCTAAAAGACTTTTGATGATATAGATTTATTCAGATCTAGTCGCATGAAATCTATTTCTGAATCGCCTACATATTTGCAGGGTCGTATCCAGGAAACATTTGGTGTGTGGGTATGGGGGGGGGGGGGGGGGGGGGTTAAGGCGACTAGGCAAAATGGTCAGACTCGTGAAATAAAATAATAAAAAAGATCAGTAATGTTCTAAATTCAGATAATCTAGCATTGCAAATTACGATGTATTTCTAAAATGTTCTTACAATAAGCAATATCAAAATTCTGGCTCATATCAAAGACGGTCTTAAACTGCTATATAAACATTGATAGTTAAACTTAAAATACACAAGATCTACAAACACATATTCAATGCTAGAAACAGTAAGCTTGAACCAATAGTACTGCACAATGTTTTTAGAGGAATAAGCACTCCAATGCGCCGAGCTACTGAAAACATCCTCAGAATTCCTACTTTCAGTTGTATAAAGCTGGATTTACCAACCTCGATGGTGTGGATGCCTCGGAGAAGATGTTGGCTGTAGCGAAACAGAAACACATCTATCAGCGAATGATCTGTGAATACCTGGGACAAAATAAACTACGTACACACATTGACCATCGTAAGATTTTGTTTGTTCGTTTTGTTTACGACACCACTAGAGCACACTGATTAACTAATTATCGTCTAATGGATGTCAAACATTGGCAATTCTGACGTTAATTTGCTATATTTTCCTAATGCAGCAAGGGATCTTTTATACTTTTATATGTACTTTCTCACAGACAGGAAAGCACATACCACGGCCTTTGGCCAGTTGTGGTGCACTGGTTGTAACGAGAACACCTGCAATGAGTTGAATGGATCGATCGTAAGAGTCATCCAAACTAATTTCAAAGTCGGGGTCACGCGGCAGTGACTTATGTAACAAGGCAACACAATATGGCCTGAAAGTACAGTCAAACCCGCTAAACCGGACAACCAACTGACCAAGTCAAAAGCTGGGGGTTTTAGGGTATCCGGTTTCGAGAGGTTATTTTCTGTACTGATATTATAAAAGGGGCCATGATAAACATCTTTAGTTCCTTGTACAATAAAATATGTTTTCAATTTAGTGTGTAACTCACTGGCAGAACGTTCTTCTGAGACGTGTGGGATCGTGGGATCGCTCGTCCTTGGTGGATTCGGGATGTTTCTTCCATCTCACGACTGGGATATCAAATGCCGTCATATGTATGGTCTTATTTTCCTCTTTTTCCTCCCCCCCCCCCCCCCTCTCTCTCTCTCTCTCTCTCTCTCTCTCTCTCTCTCTCACACACATGATCGAAATAGCAGTATTTTCAAAATCATGTTGAAGTGTTGTTGTACAAATAACCATTCTCTCCTTTTTATAACAGGTATGTATGATGTAGTGACTATGTGTGGAGGAGTAGGAGAAAATCTTGCTCCCTTTTCTGCTTTAGAAGAACTCGCCTCTGTAGTAAAACCAGGTATGTTTATCATCTTTTTATCTATGTGTACCTATATCGCAGGTGGATATTTATTTTTAGATAATTATCCAGTGGTTTTTCGCTAGGGTTGAAACTTGGCTTCCATGTCTCCATGTTAAATGAATGAATGAATGTTTAACGACTCCCCAGCACGAAAAACACATCGGCCACCGGGTGACAAACCATGGTAATGCAAACAAATAAGGTGATGATCAACATCAATACAAAAATTTAAGTTTTAAATAAAAACAGTGTAAAGAACTGTGCAAAAAGACAAAGATCACAGATAGATACTAAGTTTTACTCAAAATTTCAAATTGTGCTGTATTGGCCATTCTCAAAGATAATGTTACACCCCTGCACCACGGTGAGGTTACAGCACGCGCAGGAGACGTGTTAAATTAAAGGGACTGTTCTGAGTGTCCTGCTGTTGTAACATGTATACCTATAAAACAACATGTTTGATGACTAAAACGATATATTAAATACACTTTCTTGCTTAGAATATCATATCCACTCAAACCCGATTCTGC
Organism: Gigantopelta aegis; assembly: GCF_016097555.1. Taxonomy (NCBI): domain Eukaryota; kingdom Metazoa; phylum Mollusca; class Gastropoda; order Neomphalida; family Peltospiridae; genus Gigantopelta; species Gigantopelta aegis. The sequence continues at coordinate 61,217,877 of NC_054707.1, read as the reverse complement.
CTGCCAGATATTTCGTACGTACGTACAAACAAATATTATTAATAGGGAAAATGAAAACTTACTGCTACAGTTGTTAGAATACGACCGCAAATACACTGGGTATACAAACACTGATATTTTAAACAAGAAAATGTTTTCATTTATTATTTTAGTCATCAAATTGGCTCTGTGAGTCGTAAACATGTTACAATGGCGGCAAATTTGTAATTACTTTGTTTCTTACAATTACTCCGATTGGTCAATCGATAACTAGGGATCCACGCGGTCAAATCAACACACAATTAACAGATAAGAACGTTCCAAACCAAAATTACAGATCGGCTCTAATATAATGCATTGTACGAACATACGGATAGACGGACATACGCATGCGTTCGGTAATCTTGGAAAAAAACCTGCGCGTGCTGTAACATCACCGTGTTGCAGGGGTGTAACATTCTCTTTGAGAATGGCCACTACAGCACAACTTGAAATTTTGAATAAAAGTCAGTATCTATCTGTGATCCATTACCATAGTTTGACACCCAATAGCCGATGTATTTTTCGTGCTGGGGTGTCGTTAAACATTCATTCATTCATTCATTGATATAACTGTCACAATGCACATTCTGTGGGCAAATTGGGAATTTTGAGGTTGACTGGATTTGTAAAAGTGTATAGAACAGAAAAAGCATATAGAACAGAAAATCCAATTACGCCGCACTCCGCATTGGTTTCACTACGCTGGCTTATCCAGGTCAAAAACAAAGCCAGTATTTTGAAAGTTGGACACTTTTGACGGGCTCGTACCGATCTCGGTTTTCATTGGCTTATCGAATTTATTTTTTTAACGATACAACGCCTTTCCAGGGGTCGGTGAGTGGGGGATTTGCCTTGAAATTTTGACAGACGCTTTTACTGGCTATTACGTACCGCCTTCTAGGGGTAGACGATAGTTGCCCGGTGGGCAACCAGTAGCTGAAGTTTGGTTGCCCAACATCATCTCTTGGTTGCCCACATTTCATAAAACGTTTTATGAATATAATTTTGAACGGTCTTTAAAATGAAACTGAAATTTAAAATGTTTTTATTATCATTACTTATCAGTTTAGTTTTTTTTTTTATTTCTTTTTTAACATTATTTATCTACAGATCATCTTCGCTTAGGCTGAAAAAAAGTTTGTTTTGTTTAACGACACCACTGGAGCACACTGATTAATTAATCATCGGCTATTGGATGTCAAACATTTAGTAATTCTGACTCGTAGTCATCAGAGGAAACCCGCTACATTTTTCCTAACGCAGCAAGGGATCTTTTATATGCACTTTCCCACAGACAGGGAGGCACATACCACAACCTTTGTCAGGCTGTTGTGCACTGGTTGGAACGAGAAACAACCCAATCAGCTGAATGGATCCACAGAGGTGGTTCGATATCGCTTGGGCTGTCAGTCATAATACTCGATGAACTCAGGGCTCATTCCAAGATTAAAAATACCTGTTGCCAAAAAAATTGCCAAATGGGATTTTTATTTGCCATAATGAAATTGTTTTAGCCAAAAAAAATTGTGTAGTACTGTATAGAGTATTTATATATGAATATGAAACTTGTATCTTTTTCAGCTAATTATGTACAAACTGGAATACATCTCAATAACAAAATTATCCCCGATCAAAATCAAAGACAGCAATGGGGGTAGGGGCAGTTAATATATTACTTTGATTTTTCAGTGGGTGAGGGGAGATATGCAGTTGGAAGCCAATGCCCTCTGCAAACACTCAAAATTCTAAGGCATTCATAAAAATCTGAGAGCCAGTACTCTTCTTTTTCTTTTTAAACAGTGCTCATTATTTCTGTAAAATAGCAATCTTTATTTTGGTTTGAACTGCTTTTAATTGTATTTTGAAAATAACCCATCTATTCCACACCCCAACAATTTCGTAATTTGCGCTATTTTGTTTATTTCCGCGTCGTGTTAAATGCTTGTTATTGATTTCAGCTTGTAAAATACGTAACCTAAGAATGCTGACTTCACGTTATGACAACTATCCATTTACGTCAAAAGGTTTTTGATTAAAAAGATAATGAATTCAAATTTTACGGTCTTTTTAAAATCTAGCTAACTTTTGAGATGTCACCTCACAGTCAACAAATTTATATAATATTTTATCTAACAAATATCATGATTATTGTAAACTAATTGTATTCAGTGTACGTTTAACCGCAATTTGTATAAATACTGCATGTTCCTTTCCCGCGATCGCGAAATGCATTGAGTGCGAAATTAACAAAGACAACGGAAATAAACAAACGAAACAGCTATTAAGTATTCATTAATGCGAACAACTATTTGGTGGTGGGGTTTTTTCTCACAAATTTACATCAAGATTTACTTGCGTTTAATCGTAATGTCTTTTGACACGTGCAAGTCTCGGCTGACTGTCAAGCGTGACCTATATATGCACACTGAGAACAGCCAACGAACGTTTTCCAAACGTTCGCGAACTATGCGATTGGTTTCCGACGTGGTTTTGCTCGGTCTACCTGAACTTTGGCTCAAAGACTTTACAGAGTTAAAATAACACGCTACAGATTTTTCAGACTTTTGTTGCATACATGTTGCCGTTAAAATTAATAACTGATTATTAAAATAAGCAAACATCGTTATGCTGAATTTTTGATGACACCGCTTATCGTTACCAGTCGCGAGATCCCTGTTAATATTTGGTATTATTATTATATGTTATGTGTCGGATAGATTATGTAACCTATTGTTCACATCGGAAGATAGAAAATGGCTTAGCCAATTTTTTTTGCTCAGAACTGGATGCTTGTTGGTGTAATTTGTGGCCTTTCACATGTCTTGTGCCCTTTGCTAATAGCCACCATTCTGAAACGTATCTGTCTGCATTGAACTCGTCAAAATCATGCACGGTGGACGCTGAGTGGATGGCAGCGTTAGGGTGGATATTTATATTGTCAGTCAAGTTATCAGTTTCGATACAGGAAGGATGGAAGGAAGGATTTTGTATTTAACGACGCACTCAACACATTTTATTTACGGTTGTATGGGGTCGGATGATTATTAAATCAATATGCTTTATCTTTGATGTCGTTAAACACCCCCCCCCCCCAACTTTACTCTTTCCAAACGAAATAATATTTATTTTAATTTGTCGATTTTAACACGTAAAATTAAGAAGTGAAAACGTTCATTGTCTACTTTAGTATAATATTTTATTTTTAAAATATATACATGATTAATGTGTTACTAGTATACAAACTAAACTTTGAAAGTTCTACTAACACATTAAAATATCATTTCTGAAATAGGAAGGTACGACTGTCGATAATGCGTTGTCAAGATCAAACCGGTTTAACCGAACGTTCTCAACGTCCTCAACCGAACGTTCTTCGTACAGCTCAAGATTCATCTTTTAAATTTTTGAGACGAACCCTACAATTTGAAATCGGCAAACGCACGTGTCAACTGAAACTGACAACAGGCTGTCGTTTGTGCTTTGCCGAGCTATGGCGGCACAGGCGACGAATCAAGCGTATACGTTTGACGATATCCGTTCATAGCGAACACACACGACTTTTTTAAAAGTGCATTTGAGCTTGCATTTCACATTTGTACATGATGTTATATGGTAACCAGAGAATGTAACTTTAAACGGGGAGCTGAACGAATTTTGTTTGTATTAAGGGGGTTACAAAATGCAACAAGATCTGCCCAGCATAAAGTGCAGTACGGTACTCAAAAGAAAACTAACATACACACATTTTAATATAACAGCAAGCAATAAATAAATGGGGAAAAGAGCAAATAAATGAGCCAGCACTGTGTTTGTTTATTTTGTCAAAACTAGTTCAGATATTCATGCAGATGGGTTTTTTGTTTTGTTTAGCGACCCCACTAGGGCACATTGATTAATCAATCATCAGCTATTGGAAATCGAACATTCTGACTCGTAGTCATCAGAGGAAACCCGCTACATCTGTCCTAATGCAGCAAGGGATCTTTTAAATGCACTTTCCCACAGACAGGTTAGCACATACCACGGCCTTTGATATACCAGTCGTGGTGCACTGGTTAGAACGAGAAACAGCCCAATGGGCCCACCGATGGGGATTGATCCCACAACGACGCACATCAAGCGAACACTTTACCACTGGGCTATGTCCCGCCCTCATGTAGATGGTGACTGATTACACTGCACATAAAATAATTTAATAGTTTCATAACGACCAGATATTATTAACAATAGTAAACCTGCTCTAGAGATGTAACAGATGTTTACTGCTACGTGTACTACATAACGCAGCCTTCAGGGGTTTTGTTAAAATTATAATCATTTATTTTATACTAGTCATACAACCATTTCTTACATTGGCACATAATGTGAAATTATGTCTTTGCTTCCAATTAATATGTCAAATCGTAAGCGTACGAGGCAGGTGTTAGATCAAAACCTCTATTTCAGGCAAAAATTATATAGATATTCAGGCAAATTGTGCTAATCTGAGATCTTTTTATCATATATTTCCATCGTTTTACCCTTAAAATTAGTTGTAATCCATGTGCAAATGCATAGTGGTTCGTTTGCAACCCTATATTGGTAGTAATGCTAATATGAATTTAATGTTATTATCCAGATTTGGGCATTGTCAAACCCTGTATTGGTAGTAATGCTAATATGAATTTAATGTTGTTATCCAGATTTGGGCATTGTCAAACCCTATATTGGTAGTAATGCTAATATGAATTTAATGTTGTTATTCAGATTTGGGCATTTTCATTTAATTCAGGAAAAAAACTGCTTGCCCTCCTACAAAAATGGAAACCTGAATGCTTGTGTGTCAAATTAGTATAATTTGGACATTTCATTAATAGATTTAACAAGCTATCGGTTTTACCATCCCAGATGATCCTTCCCCGGACCATTTCTGACCAAGTTCCATAATGGTCATGTTTATTGGAAGGAAGGAAATGTTTTTATTTAACGATGCACTCAACACATTTTATTTATGGTTATATGGCATCAGACATATGGTTAAGGACCATACAGATATTGAGAGAGAAAACCCATTGTTGCCACTTCATGGGCTACTCTTTTCGATTAGCAGCAAGGGATCTTTTATATGCACCATCCAACAGACAGGACAGCACATACCACGGCCTTTGCACTGGCTGGAACGTAAAATAACCCAATGGGCCCACTGATGGGAATCAATCCCAGACCGACCGTGCATCAAGCGAGCGCTGTACCACTTACCTACATCTCACCCGGTCATGTTTATTGATGTATAGTCATCACTGTATCACTATAAGCAACTTTTCTGCACACACTGGCATGATGGTCAGTAAAATATAGCCAATACAGCATATCAAATGTAACGTTTTTGATGGTCAAAAGTATATGTGATCAATAGCAAACTTTGAAGGGCATGTAAACATACCTTCAAGAAAGAAAGAAATGTTTTATTTAACGACTGGGATCCGAAATCAATACCTACCAGCCTGTAGACCGATGGCCTAACCACGACGCCACCGAGGCCGGTCATATAGCAGTTTAAAGAAAGAAGTGTTTTATTTAACGACGCACTCAACACATTTTATTTACGGTTATATGGCGTCAGACATATGGTTAAGGACCACACAGATTTTGAAAGGAAACCCGCTGTCGCCACTACATGGACTACCTTTCCGATTAGCAGCAAGGGATCTTTTATTTGCGCTTCCCACAGGCAGGATAGCACAAACCATGGCCTTTGTTGAACCAGTTATGGGTCACTGGTCGGTGCAAGTGGTTTACACCTACCCACTGAGCCTTACGGAGCACTCACTCAGGGTTTGGAGTCGGTATCTGGATAAAAATTCCATGCCTCGACTGGGATCCGAACACAGTACCTACCAGCCTGTAGACCGATGGCCTACCACGACGCCACCGAGGCCGGTCCCACATACCTTCAAATACATGCATGCCCATAAAAAAAACTACAACCTACCAGTAATCATTTTATTTAAACTTACAATCTAATAGGGAATTTTATTTACTGTTAACAGAAAATGTTAATTTAGTAATGTTTTAAAAAACAACTAAAAAACCAACCACTCAAAAAGCCATACAAGATGATATACAGGTAACCATGTTATGACACATTTTAACATGTCAATATGGTGTATACCACATCTACAGTGAATCTTGGGAAAAAACCCGATGTTTACTGAAAGCAAAGGTTAAATAGTCCAATAGGACGAATATGTTTTCTAGTATGATACCTTCGTGGTGTTTCAGCTAAAAATACCTATGCATTGCTTTATGAGTATCTATATATTGTATGTATATCAAGGTTGACTATTACATACATAAATATTAACGCACTGGTGCAGGGGATAATTAAATCGTTTCTGACCTCACAAATTGTTCCATGCGGTTGCTAGGATTCGAACGTATGGCATCGAATCGCCCGCAACTTACAGACTTGCCACGATATGTTCTGAGTTATCCAGACATCCATAAAAAGGATGCTGTTTAATTCAGCCACATGCATGGATCCTACAAGATACGCGGACGTTCCCGTTTACATGTATGGCACAGTCGGCACACTTTGCACTGGTTAATATGTATTGATGTATGAATATCTATATATTGTATGTATGTAGAGGTTAACATACATAGATATTAACGCACTGGCATGTATGTATGTATGTATGTATGTATGTATGTATGTGTATATCTTGGTATTGTGTGTGTGTGTGTATTGTGTGTGTACATATGTGTGTATTGTGTGTGTATTGTATGTGTAATTTTGTGTGTGTGTGTGTGTGTGTGTGTGTGTGTGTGTGTGTGTGACTGTGTGTGTGTGTGACTGTGAGTGTGTGTGTATTTGAGATTTATTATTATTTATTTATTTAAAAAAAAATTCGCCCAGAAATGTCAATAATGTCACGGATGGGGCCCTGAATAACTATCTTACAGATAATGTTAAACATAAATAATATGAAATATATATAATACATAAAGTGTATTGTTAAGAGTAAATATATTCAGATTAATTGTACATTGTTTGCATAGAAAGAGAGAAGGAGAGAAAGAAGAGAGAAAGGAGGACAAATTTGCTATGACTGTTCTTACTAAAATATAAATGTTTTTCTATAGAGTATCTTTGTTTAATTTCTTTTTTAAAATGAATAATATTTAACTTAACATTTTGCACTTTACATTTATATATGAAATACTTAGCTAGAAATAGCAAGAGATCAAAGATATTATCTGTTCTAATGTTGTCTTTAAATCCAAATATGACTAGTTCGAGAGACAGTTTTAAGTTATATAAGTGATTACAGTACTTCGATAACCAGTTTAAAAACGAATTCCAAAACGATTGAAGTTACATTCCCCAAAAAGACGTTCTATTGTTTCTTTATTTACATTATGAAAGGTACATGTTTCAGTATCAATACGTTTTAGCTTAAAGGCAAAAATATTTATCGTTAGTATTCTATGTAATATCCTATATCGGAACCATTTGGAGATTTATTATTGTAAGTTGGTGCACTTTTTTTCTGTCATTTAAAATCGTTAATGTCTGGATTACTCAATGTAACTGGGTGTTGTTAAACGAACCTTCCTTTCCTTTGTTCCCATGTGGCCTTTTTGTTCTAGTGACACGGGTGAAGCATTTGGATTACGTAGACGAGCAGGGCAATACTGCGACACGTATCTTCCAGAAACTGACTGACGAGCAGAAATGGAAACTGGAGTCAAAGAAATCTTTTTTAAACTTCATATACAGTGAAGAGGGAGCTGTACTCGTGTACAAAATTCTATAAATATAAATAAATAAATAGCCTGCGTATTTTGTTCATAGTCAACAGCTGAATGATGGATCCATCCACTCAGTGTAATGAGGGGGAAAATTAGTCAAAGTCAGGTCGGTCCTGTTACCGGAAATACATAATTAATTATTTCCGGTAACAGGACCGACCCTGACTTTGGCTGCAAAGTCGAAATATTATACAGTAGATTGGTTTTTTGTAATGCATTATGAATAATAATAATAATAATAATAAATATTTCTAAATAAATATATGTTTTGACATCTGGCCGAATTTATTATTATTATTTAAAAAAAAAAAAAAAATTGTTGTTGTTGCACTTCTTCTTCTTCTAAGAAGAAAGTGTAATGTGTTATACGACTATTCAGAAAATAAAGAGTAATATTAAACTCTTATTGAGAATCAGTTGTGTTCCTTGTTCTTCAAGCGAAAGTAGTAGGGATCAGTGTTTGACACATTTTTTTTTATCACCATGTTGGGTTTCTTGTATCTCGATATATCGAAATATGGATTTCTTGTTTCACGATATATAACGATATAGGTTTCTTGTTTCACGATATATAACGATATGGGTTTCTTGTTTCACGATATATAACGATATGGGTTTATTGTGTAACAGTATATCGTGATATGGGTTTTTGTATCACGATGTGGGTTTCTTGTATCACGATATATCGTGTTATGGGTTTCTTGTTTCACGATATATCGCGATATGGGCTTCTTGTATAACAATATATCGCGATATGGGCTTCTTGTATAACAATATATCGCGATATGGGTTTCTTGTATCACGATATATCGCGATATGGGTTTCTTGTTTCACGATATATCGCGATATGGGCTTCTTGTACAACAATATATCGCGATATGGGCTTCTTGAATAACAATATATCGTGATATGGGTTTCTTGTATAACAATATATTGTGATATGGGTTTTTGTATCACGATGTGGGTTTCTTGTATCACGATATATCGTGATATGGGTTTCTTGTTTCACGATATATCGCGATATGGGCTTCTTGTATAACAATATATCGCGATATGAGCTTCTTGTATAACAATATATTTTGATATGGGTTTCTTGTATAACAATATATCGTGATATGGGTTTCTTGTATAACAATATATCGTGATATGGGTTTCTTGTATAACAATATATCGTGATATGGGTTTCTTGTATAACAATATATCGTGATATGGGTTTTTGTATCACGATGTGGGTTTCTTGTATGACGATATATCGTGGTATGGGTTTAATGTATCAGATTTCGTGATATGGGTTTCTTGTATCACGATATATTGTGATATGCGTTTCTTGTATCATGATATATCGTGGTATGGGTTTCTTGTATCACGATACATATCATAATATATCAGTTACTGCATCGTCAACTGACTTTTTGGAAGACATGTAATAAAATAAAGAAATTACCTGATAGAAGTTGAAGTTTATTATTTAAAACATATATACTACTCAAAAGAATTTAAGGGTCAAAAATTTATAACCAAATAAGTTTCAGAGTGTATTAGATTGATGATGTAAACTACACCAAAAATTTAATTTATTGTTCCATATTTACAAAAAACCACAAATAAACGTCACTGTATACAAGAAAGTCACATGACATGCTGTCAAAGTGGAAGGTTGTCAAACATGGATTTTACACATTAGAACATTCGTTTAATAGTGTGTGAATCCACCCCTGGCGCGAATACACTCGACACATCGTTGCCTCATGCTGTTGATCAGACGTCTGAAGAACTCTTGGGGAATGGCCTGCCACTCTGCCATAAGAAGTTGACCCAGATCATGAAGGTTGGCCAGAGGGGCATGGTTATCCCGAACTCTCCTGCCTAATTCGTCCCAGGCGTGCTCTATTGGGGCCAAGTCAGGCGAATATGCTGGCCAATCCATCCTGGCGATACCTTGTTGTCTGAGAAAGTCCGTTACCACCCTGGCGCGGTGGGGTCTGGCATTGTCATCCTGCAGAACTGCCCCGCCGCCAATCTGCTGAAGGCCTGGGAGAACCAACGGCCGGATAATCTCATTCAGATAGTGGATTCCATTCAGATTGCCATCCGCCACATAGAGGGGGGTCCTGTGGTGGAAAGAGATGCCGCCCCACACCATGACGCTGCCACCACCGAACCGGTGACGTTGTCTAACGTTAACGTCAGCGAAGCGCTCCCCAGGACATCTGTAGACACGAACCCGACCGTCGTTGAACTGGAGACTAAACCTGGACTCATCAGTGAACATCACTCGACCCCACTGAACACATTGCCACCGCAGATGAAGCGTGCACCAGTGACGTCTGGCCGTTCTGTGACGTGGTAGGAGTGGTGGTCGAACAGCCTGGCGACGGCAGCGTAGATTATTGGCTCTCAGACGATTGCGTATGGTTTGATCAAACACTCGAGTTCCAGTCGCAGTCCGCAGATTGTCACGTAATCGGCGTGCAGTGTTTGTGCGTTGACGTAGAGCCATATTGGTGATGTAGCGGTCCTCTCTATTTGTAGTGCTTCGGGGTCTTCCCGAACGTGGGCGATTTCGAACAGAATTCGTTGCTTGGTACCGTTGCCACAGTCGGCCAACGACACTCTGACTGACACCAAGTCTCAGAGCAACATTTCTTTGCGTATTGCCATCCTGAAGCCAAGCAATAGCCCTTCCTCGATCTTCGATAGTCAGTTGACGTCGTACCATTGTCGAATTTGGAGTGTGCACCGTACACGAACGCAAGCTCCAATTATACGGAAATTCAGCATTGGGAACATGGAATACACATGCAAAGCGTGCAAATGAAGCGCTTTGTGAAAAAGCAAGTTATGGGCACTTAGCAGACCTTTCGCTTTCGCCCTAATTTACGTGCAAATGTAAGCATGTTTTCGCCATTAGAACTAGTCGACAGTGTCAATGACAGTGGATTTTAATTCATTTATGGGTTGCTTAGACCTACTTTCGTCAAAATGGAACAATACCATGCGTGACATTATGGTCTAGCTAATATAATTGACATTCAGAAAATAATGTCGAAAATATCGTCTGACCCTTAAATTCTTTTGAGTAGTAATATAAATTTGTTCTCGGTGTACTAAAGCGTATTGAATAATTCTGAACAAAACCGTAATACGTGATGCCTGCACAATACAGAGTCGAATGGGTATTTGGCAAAATAGTGGTTGATTCATGAGTCTATCTAGTGCCTCGTCTATAGGGCAGCGACTCCCGAGGATATATTTTACTGGAGATTTCATCCTTTTTGTATCGCCTCAAAGACAAGTTTACTAAATCAAAACTAGCATCGAACAGAGCTCTGGAATAAGTACATTGTGTGATGACATGCACTCATGAATCACGGTCATAACAGTGATAATAGGCCTTTCAATCTTTAAACACAGTTACGAAAACCTGCCGAACCTAAGATATCGGGGTTTCCGACTGCCAACGAACTTAAAAATACGGAAATTACCGAGAGTGTCGATACAGGTTATGTGTATCGTAATACGTATTATTTATCCTTTGAATCGTAATATATCGGTAAATCAGTAATATCAGGCATCCCTAAAATATAGCGACACAGGACCTCGGTCCCAACCAGTTCCCCACGACTGGTATATCAAAATCGTGGTATGTGCTGTTCTGTCTGTGGGAAAAGTGCATATAAAGGACTCCTTGCTGCTAATGGAAAAATGGAGTAGGTTTTTCCTCTGAAGACTACGTGTCACAGCCTCCACTCACCTCCCACCCCAAAGACGAAAATGTACGCTGTTTTTGTCCTATACTATATAAATAAAGATAAAACTATGCCTTGTGCCCATCTCCACCCCCTAGAGGCTGTGATCCACTTTCTAGAGATTGTGCCCACGCACCTTCCCTCCGGATATCGTTCCAGCGGGCCTGCAAACAGAGACTATACCCAGGGTGGGTGGGCGAATCTGTAATTTTGATGTGGACACGTAAATCATGTTTGCATTGGATTGGCAAACGAAAATTAGTGGATATATTCCACAGACTTAAGATTATGGAACTAATGTGAATGTGTTTTGCCTGAACTATATATCATATCATATGATACGACATGTTAATCAGTGGACATCAAACTCTATACAGCAGCATTTTTATTTTTTTATTATTATTATTATTTTTTTTTGTATTGTCCCCAGAAACATAAGAACGGTCAAGGTTGGGGCCTTGAATCATCGTATATAAAGCACTTATTAAACAATATGTGTATACATATGCATGTGCGTGTGTGTGAGAGGGATAGAGAGAGAGAGAGAGAGCGGGGGGGGGGGGGGGGAGGGGGGACAGACAGACAGACACGGACGTGTGGAGTAACAGGGAGGAAGCCGAAGATAGACAAAAGGGAACAGAAACGGCGCGAGCCGTATGCACACATACATAGTATTCAATATTAAGATGAAACAGATAGGCTTAACATGATATTGTAAAACAGGATATTAGCAATGCAAAAGCCTTACATAACTGAAGAGGAAATATTCTGGAGACTAGGAAGAAGAGTACTAGAAATAGAGACAAAGAGTGAGAGAAAAAGAAGAAGAAGAAGAGAAAAAATAATAATAATAAAAAAATAAAAAAAAATTCTTGAAAGATAAATAAGATCAATGCGATCTTTTAAAAAAAGAAATTATTGAAAGTCAATATACGTTTTCCGAACTGGCGATATTTTGCATAAAAGTATGTTTATTAGCTTATTCGTATATTTTGCTATTAATAAGTTTATACATGAATTTATACAATTTGTTTGAGGAACTGCTGCCACGGTTCCCACTGATCATCAAAGTCTTTATACAGGCAATTTTTATAAAATATATATTTTTCAATCTGTATTTTATCAATAATGAATCTTAGCATTGCGTTTTTATTTAATGGAACCCACAAATCCCTGGATAGCACTCTAAAAATATTAGACCTGTATGCCAACGTATCTGGATTAAACATAAACTACTCGAAATCAAAAATCATCTGGATAGGCAGTAAAAAATATTCAAAAGATGTTTTTCATCATCCAAAATGGAAGTTAGAATGGGGTGCAGAAACCTTTTCCTTACTAGGAGTATATTTTTCAGTTAATATTGAAGAAATTATTCAAACTAACTTTGAACCGAAGTTAATGGAGATGAAAAGACTGTTAAAACAATGGTCCACTAGAAAATTAACTCCACTGGGTCGCGTCGTTGTTATCAAGACCTTAATAATTTCAAAAATAACACATTTATTAATTGCATTACCAAATGTACCAGATCAAGTAACAAAACAAATAACTAAAATGTTTTTTAATTTTATTTGGCAAAACAAACCAGAAAAAGTCAAAAGAGAAGTACTAATGCAAGACTATGTAAATGGAGGCATCAAAATGCTAAACATTAGAAATTTTACAACTGCGTTAAAAGCTACTTGGTTAAGAAGACTTCTAATATCAAACTCGAAATGGACACATCTTTTCCAAGCTGTAACAGGTTTAACGACAGCAAATATGATTAAATAGGGAGATTATTATATTCAGCTAAAAATAACAACAATTAAAAATAATTTTTGGAAAGATGTGTTACAAAGCTGGCTTACCATTCAACAGAAAGAAACGCCTGATAATAATGAAGATGTAATGAGCCTAAACATTTGGTACAATAGCAAAATTAAAAAAAAAACCGGCAAACCTTTTATTTATATGAAGTATTTGCAAAAAGGCATAATATTTATTCAAGATCTAATGGACGAAAATGGGACATTAATGAATTACAATACTTTCATAACAAAATATCAAGTACAGTCCAATTTTTTAGAATATGCTTCTTTAATCAGAGCCATTAAACTATATATTTGTAAAACAACAAAATCAAACAATCATAGTTTTAACACTGTTTACAACCCGATTCTTCCGTTTAAAATAAAACTATTTTTAAAAGATATAAACCTAAGTAAGCAAATATACGCAATATTAAATCGCACTACAATAGTCCCTACGTCCCAAAAAAGATATTCAGTATTGGGGTTTGACTTCACTTCACAAGTATGGGGAAAGTATTATGCTCTACCATTCAAAACTATTAAAGACCCATCTTTATTATGGTTTCAGTATAAAATTTTACACAGGATAATAGCTACAAATATATTTCTAAATAAAATAAAATATGTTGATTCTAATATTTGCGATTTTTGCCATCTTATGCCAGAAACACTGGAACACTTATTTTATGAGTGCTCTAAAGTTACTGTCCTATGGAAAGCAGTAGAAGAATGGGCATTAAAAAAAGGTGAACAATTTCAGTTGGATAAAAACATGGTTTTATTTGGTATCATAACAAAAAAGCATTGTTTTATTAATTGGTTCATTATTAATATTAAGTATTATATATATAGAACGAAATTACAAAAGATCAGATTAAATAAAAACGCAATGCTAAGATTCATTATTGATAAAATACAGATTGAAAAATATATATTTTATAAAAATTGCCTGTATAAAGACTTTGATGATGATTTTATTTGTAAATAGAGAATAATAAACGAGTTACCAGTTATTATAACAAAATTTGTCCCGACTGAAATTTGTTCCACTTGTCACAGGCTTTAGCTTTTTAGGTACTTTGTTTTAGGGGGGCGGGTAGTGGGAAGGGGGGTTAATAGGGGATTGTTTTGTTAAATGGACGAAACATCATATGTACAGGCATGTGCAGGGCTTTGTACAATGTAACGTATGACAATGTATTGGTTGCAGCCATGCACATGACTGCACAAACGAAGCGAGATCAAAATGTAATAGGGCAGAGTTATCCAGGGCTTAGTTTTAAGTAGCGATCTTAACGCTAAGATTAACTTAAGTGCATAGGTAGCTAAGTACTTAAGGTGATATTAGCGCTAAGAACGCTTTGTAAAACTGGATCCTGTTGACTCCTGTTGGAAGGACATTTCCAATTCATCACGTATTCGACATTCTCACTGGACCACGAGGGAGGGGAGGGAGACGGAAATGGAGGAGGGGGTTGATTTGCTGAAATGTTAAAACATGTTAGGAGTTCGAGTGATTCACTCTGGCTTCACTATCACTGCTATACCAGGCGTTAGTATAGACCCTTCTCATAAAGATGGCGGCCACGATGAGTGACGTCATATGGTGTGAGATTCGCATCTAACCCTAAAGCTAACCCTAACAATAGGGGGGGGGGGGGGGTAACGGTTAGATATTTTACCCAATTATGTCGATCAACTGCAGACCTTTGCCGACAGCTATAACACCGCCTATCACAGGACGATCGGTATGGCTCCAAATAAAGTCACAGAAAACAAACATCCATATGATGGAAATTGTATTGGACCAAGAAATACGTGAAGAATACACCCAAAATAAAGAAATCTTTTCAGTTCATAGTGTAGGACCATGTGCTATTCACTCATCTGAGAAATGAATTCACCCGGGAATACAACGAGAGGTGGGCAGGCGAAATATTCACAATCAGCCAAACCCTACTACGTGGTGGACTACCTCTATATCGAGTGAAGGACTTCGATGGAGGGGAAATACAGGGAACTTTCTACCAGTCCCAACTCAAAACAATTGATGTAAAAGAAGACGATCTCTGGAAAGTGAAAGCGATTCTGAAGACGAGAGGACGTGGTGCTAACAAAGAACACTTGGTCAAGTAGTTGAACTGGCCCAAGAAATTTAACTCATGGGTGCAGGTATCTGATGTGGATCACGTGACCCCATGACATGTGATCCACTCACGATGGACATAGGGAAATAAATAATGAAAATGTATTTCTATCTAAATTTATTAATACCTCCAGCTACCAAACATGTTGTTGAGTATGGGGGTCAATGGCAATCTTGATGTCAAGCCATTGATAAGCCAATCAAAATCCACCTGTGTCATCATTAATAAGCCAGTCAAAATTCAACTGGGCTGTAACGTCACCGTCCCCACTCGTCGTTGAGGGGTTAGCACCTCGCCTATGTGAATGGGAAAATGTGCGCCAGAACCCTTCGTTTTTGCCACTACCAGTAGGTTTGAGGAAATCCGCTACCGCCACTCCATCGTCTACACCTACCGATACAGTTAAAGTTAGAGTTTGTTGACACCACTGGAGCACATTGATTAATTAATTATTGGCTATTGGTTGTCAAACATTTGGTAATTCTGAAACGTAGTCATCAGTGGAAACCCAATACATTTTTTCCAAATGCAGCAAGGGATCTTTTATATGTACTTTCCTACAGACAGGAAAGCAAATACCACGGCCTTTCACCAGTTATGGTGCACTGGTTGGAACGATAAAAATACAATTAGTTGAATGGATCCACTGAAGTGGTTCGATCCTGCGACGCAAGCACCTCAAGCGAGCGCTCAACCGACTGAGCTAAATCCCACACAAACAAGGGATATTTTATATTAACTTTCCCACAGACAGGATTGTACTTACCACGGCCATTGGTATACTGGTTGTGGGGCATATTTTTGGAACGGGAAAAAACCAATGGGTCCACCAAGGTTGTTCGATCCTATAACTCAGGTGAGCACTCAGCCGACTTGGCTAAATGCCACCCCCACCCCCAAGAAGAAATATTTTCTTTAAAAGTCGATCTCAACACATATTTGCACTTTACATATCATTAAGAATCACACAGATCATTAGAGAGGAATCCCGCTGCCTCCACTCCATGGGCCCACTCCTACTGATAAAGCAGCAAGGGATTATTGACTACAGTTTAAAACTTTCTTTAAACAAGTGTGAAGATTGCGTTTCTGGTTGTTTTTAAATAATCAATGTCGCTTATGTGATGCATTTGATACTAAAACAAGTTTAAAAGCAAACATTTATGCACTTTGCTGATTTTCTCCTGTTTAATTGGCTCAATTACATGTATTTTAAATGTACAATGCTATGTTGGCTGCCAGTTTGTTTTTTGGCTCTATTGGAGTAAAAACAAAACATTGAGAATATCATCCACCATATTTGTATTCAGCATACCTAAATTATGTAAAATCAACTGAATAACAAAATCAGTTATGAGTAGTATATTTGTGCTTGAAAAGTTAAGTTGTCAGCACCATGATGGTAGTTATGCTGGGACCCAATTCACTAAACTCTCGCAACTTTGCGATCAAGCAGTGCAGTGCTAAAAGACTTGCAAAGAGGATGCTTTGTTGTCTACCAGAGCCTAAGAGAGCTTTGTAAATTAGGCCCCTGCACAGTAAGAATTAATTTTAACATGTGTAAAACCTCTCGTAATACGAGTACTTATTGTGACCAGTCCATTTGTAAGCAAATGTAGCAGTGAAAGTATATTTCTAACTTTGAGCAGAGAGGCATTCTTCTCTCTGTCCTGTGATTGAAACGCACCCTTCGAATCCGCTTGCTATTAATTCGGATCCCACACCCGGTGACGCATCATGACTGCAATCTTTATAAGAAGGATCTATACTAACGTCTGTCTGCGGCATATCAGCGGTAGTGAAGCCAATGTATATCACTCGAATTCCTCCTAACTCTTTTTTCAAAATTGTGTAAGCCCATTTCCCCCCTCCCCCCTTCCCCACCCTACGTTTATACCAGAACTGGAAATGTATTTCCAACAGGACTGCCCTAATTTTGTTTTTATCTGGCTTCGCTTGTGTAGTCACGTAGGTTGCAATGCGTTACATTATACCGAGTCCTGCACATATGATTTTCGTCCATTTAGCAAGACCCCTCTCCCAAAAAATAAAATGCAGCAAAAGAACCAAACAAACAAAAACAAACAACAACAATACATCAACACAAGAAACAAAACCAGTCACAAAAATAACAATAAAAAACCACAAATATAACAACAAAAAACACCCCCATAAAACAAAACAAAACAACAAAAAACTGAATCGTAACTTAGCAACAAAAGGCAAACGTATATTTCGCGAATATATGACCAAATATACTCCCGGAAAAAGGTGGCCCACATTGGGATCGGACTATATTTCTAAGTAGGGTTGTGTTTCTGAAAACACTTTTTTTCTCTTTTAAAACAAAACATGGCATTTCATATTTGTATACTTTATTACATCAAACAAATGGCGCATTAATCTCAAAACAATAATACGATATTTTTTCTTCAAAACCGGAGGGGTTAATGTCCCTCTTCCCTTACCGCTCACGATTCTGACGCCTTTGAATTACACGTTATTTATTACGAGTTAATTTAACGCAAATTTTGTCATAAGGAATAACATCTGTATGCTGAACATACAAATAAAGAGTAAATTTGCTATCGGATTAAAGGCTGGCAGGTATTGGGTTCACGTCACTATACCACCTAGAGCGAGTTTAACGATTCAGTGGGTAGGTGTAAGGTCACTAAACGGACTTCTCTCTCACTAATCACTGACAACTAACCGACTGTCCTGGGCAGACAGCCCAGCTACATCCGATGTGTGCCCAGGGCAGCATGCTTGAACCTTAATTGGATATAAGCACGAAAATAAGTATAAAGAAATGAAATTAATGTATCTCTCCTGTTGAAAACCTCTTCCTATCAAAGATGGAAGCAGAATTGACTTTGCCCCTTAAATTGGACCTAGCTTCACCCCAGATGCCATTAAATACCAGTACATATTAATTGTTTTTTTATCCCTCGTGAAATAACTTTCATTTGTTACTTGCTAAAGACCGTGACAAGTGGAAAAAAGTTATCTCGAGACAAAACAAATTATAATAACTGGTAACTCGTTTATTATCCTCCATTGAAAACTAAAATCATTAAAATGTCAGACATTTCAACAAACAGTAAAGCTACTGTATTCTGTCTCATGTCCACAAATTAACATGTCGTGTCATATAGTTTGATGTCCACTGATTAACATGTCGTATCATATGACATGATATCATATAGTTTGATGTCCACTGATTAACATGTGGTATCATATGACATGATATCATATAGTTCAGGCAAAACGCATTCACATTAGTTCCATAATCTTAAGTCTTTCGATTGCCAATCCAATGCAAATATTATTTGCGTGTCCACATCAAAATTACAGATTCACCCATCCACCCTGGGTATAGTCTCTGTTTGCAGGCCCACAGGCACGTAATCCGGGGGGACGGTGGTGGGCACAATCTCGGGGGGGGGGGGGGGGATATACCTATTGTGCAGAATAAGGCCCTGATCACGTATTACGGTTTAGTCGTTCAGAATTATTTAATAAGCTTTAGTACACCGAAAACATATCTATATTATATGTTTAAAATAATAAACTTCAACTTCTATGAGGTAATTTCTTTTTCTTTTTTGTTTTACATATATTCCATAAAATTGGTTGACGATGCAGTAAATGGTATATTTTAATACGTATACGTATAATACAAGAAACCCATATCGCTATATATCGTGATACCAAAACCCCCAAACATATCGCGATATTTCGTGATACAAAAATTGCATATTCGCGATATATCGTGATACCAGAAACCCATATTGTGATATATCGTCATACAAGAAACCCATATCACGATATATCGTTATACAAAAAAAACATATCGCGATATATCGTAAAACAAGAAACCCATATCGCGATATATCATTATACAAGAAACCCATATCGCGATATATCGTTATACAACAAACTCATATTGCGATATATCGTAAAACAAGAAACCCATATCGCGATATATCGTTATACAAGAAACCCATATCGCGATATATCGTAAAACAAGAAACCCATATCGCGATATATCGTGATACAAGAAACCCATATCGCGATATATCGCCATACAAGAAAGACATATTATCATAATACCCAACAAGGGACAGCACTGAATTTCAATAAGAGTTCTATAGTGCTGTTTTTTTCCCGGATAGTCGTATAACTCTTGTTCTAAGAAGAAACAACAACAAAAAGAAAAAAAAACAACAGGTATCTTTTGTTTAGAAAAATTTATTATTATTATTATTATTCGTAATGCAGTAGAAAAAAAACATCTACTCTATAATATTTCGACTTGGCAGTCAAAGTCAGGGCAATTCTAGTTATCGGAAATACGTCATTTTTTTCTCATTAAACAGAGTGGATGAATATATTATGCAGCTGTTCAATATGAACAAAAGACGCAGGCTATTTATTTATATTTATAGAATTCTGTACACCAGTACAGCTCCCTCTTCACTGTATATGAAGTTTAAAAAAGGTTTCTTTGACTCCAGTTTCCATTTCTGCTCGTCAGTCAATTTTTGGAAGATACGTGTCGCAGTATTGCCCTGCTCGTCTACGTAATCCAAATGCTTCACCCGTGTCACTAGAACAAAAAGGCCACCTGGGAACAAAGAAAAGGAAGGTTCGTTTAACAACAACCAGTTACACTGAGTAATCCAGACATTAACGATTTTAAACGACAGAACAAAAATCTCAAATACACCCACACTCACTCTCTCTCTCTCTCTCTCTCTCTCTCTCTCTCTCTCTCTCTCTCTCTCTCTCTCTCTCTCTCTCACTCTCTACACACACAAACATACACTACACAGCACAGACACACACTCAGACACACACAGACACACACACAGACACACACACAGACACACACACACACACACACACACACACACACAGACACACACACATACACACACACACAGACACACACACACAGACACACACACACACATACACACACACAGAAACACACACAGACAGACACATACACATACACACACACATACGCACACACACACAGACACACACAGACACACACACATACACACACACACACATACACACACATAAACACACACAGACAGACACACACACATACACACACACACACAGACAGACACACACACACACATATACACACACACACACATACACATACGCACACGCACACACACACATACACACACACACACACACATACACACACATACACACACACACATACGCACACGCACACACACACACATACACACACACAGACACACACACACATACACACACACAGACAGACACACACACAGACACACACACAGACACACACACACACAGACACACACACACAGACACACACACACATACACATACGCACACACACACTGAAACATCACAAGGACATCATACTAGAACACATATTCCTCCCATCGGACAGTTTAACCCCTGTGTTCAATAAACATCGGATTTTTTCGAGATTGCTTATGTACAATCCCTCTAGTCAGTGTACCACGACTGGTATATTAAAGGCCGTGGTATGTGTTATCATGTCTGTGGGATGGTGCATATAAAAGATCCCTTGCTGCTAATCGAAAAAGAGTAGCCCATGAAGTGACGACAGCGGGTTTCCTCTCTCAATACCTGTGTGGTCATTAACCATATGTCCGACGCCATATAACTGTAAATAAAATGTGTTGAGTACTTCGTTAAATAAAACATTTCCGTCCTTCCTATGTATGTATAATACATTATATTTGAGCCGATCAGTAATGTCGGTTTGGAACGTTTTTAACTGTTACCTCTGTGTTGATTTGGGTCGTGTTCTAACGATTGTAGCAGCAAGTTTTCATTGTACTTTGTAATAATTTTTGTTTGTACGGAATCGGGTTTGAGTTGTTTGTACAGACACTGATATGATATTCTAAGCAAGAAAGTGTATTTAGTATGTCGTTTTAGTCATCAAACATGTTGTCTTAGAGGTAAACATGTTACAATCGCAGAGCACTCAGAACAGTCTCTTTAATTTAACATGGAGACATGGAAACCAAATTTCAACCCTAGCGAAAAACCACTGGACAATTATCGAAAAAAAAAACCACCTGCGATATAGGTACACATAGGTAAAACGATGATAAACATACCTGGTTTTACTACAGAGGCGAGTTCTTCTAAAGCAGAAAAGGGAGCAAGATTTTCTCCTACTCCTCCACACATAGTCACTACATCATAGATACCTGTTATAAAAAGGAGAGAATGGATTATTTGTATAACGACACTTCAACAAATGGTTTTGAAAATACTACTATTTTGATTATGTGTTTGTGTGTGTGTTTGAGAGAGAGAGAGAGAGAGAGAGAGAGAGAGAGAGAGAGAGAGAGAGAGAGAGAGAGAGAGAGAGGGGGGGGGGGTGAGGGAGATAAGACCATACATATCATGGCCTTTGATATCCCAGTCGTGAGATGGAAGAAACACCCCGAATCCACCGAGGCCGAGCGATCCTACGATCCCACACGTCTGAGAAGAACGTTCTGACAGTGAGTTACATACTTGATTGAAAATATGTTTCTCATGGTCTCTTTGTAAATATTAGTACAGAAAATAGCCTCTCGAAACTGGATACCCCTGTAAACCGGACTTCCTTTAAAACTAGATGTTTCGATACCCTTATAAACCTTTTTCACGGTCACTTTTTAAATATCAGTACAGAAAATAACCTTTCGATACCGAATACCCTTATAAACCTTTTTCACGGTCACTTTTTAAATATCAGTACAGGAAATAACCTCTCAAAACCGGATATCCGTCAAAACCGGACCCTCTGTAAACCGGGATTTTGTCAAAACCAAATGGTTTTCACGGTCCATTTTGGAATATCAGTACAGAAAATAACATCTCGAAACCGGATATTATAAAACCCCAACGTTTTGACTTGGTCAGTTTGGGTGTCCGGTTTAGCGGGTTTCACTGTACTTCCAGGCCATATTTTGTCGCCTTCTTAACTACGTCATTGCCGCGTGACCCCGACTTTGAAATTAGTTTGCATAACTCTTACGATCGATCCGTGGGAAAGTGCATATAAAAGATCCCTTGCTGCATTAAGAAAATGTAGCGAGTTTCCTCTTTTGACTACGTCAGATTTACCAAACGTTTACATTAATTAGCCGATAATTAGTTAATCAATGTGATCTAGTGGTGTCTTTAAACAAAGCGAATAAACAAACAAAATCTTACGATGGTTAATGTATGTACGTAGTTTATTTTCTCCCAGGTATTCACAGATCAGTCTCTGGTAAATGTTTTTCTGTTTCGCTAAATCCAACATCTTCTCTGAGGCATCCACACCATCAAGGTTGGTAAATCCAGCTTTATACAACTGAAAGTAGGAATTCTGAGGATGTGTTCAGCAGTTCGGGCGTTTTAGTGATTAGTCCTCTAAATACATTGTACAGTACTTCTGGTTCAACTTACAGTTTCTAACATTGAATATGTGTTTGTATATCTTGGGTATTCTAAGTTACTATCAATGTCTATATAGCAGTTTAAAAGAAATGTTGTATTTAACGACGCACTCAACACATTTATTTACGGTTTTATGGCGTCAGACATATGGTTAAGGACCACACAGATTTTGAGAGGAAACCCGCTGTCGCCACTACATGGGCTACTCTTTCCGATTAGCAGCAAGGGATCTTTTATTTTTGCTTCCTACAGGCAGGATAGCACAAACCATGGCCTTTGTTGAACCAGTTATGGATCACTGGTCGGTGCAAGTGGTTTACACCTACCCATTGAGCCTTGCGGAGCAATCACTCAGGGTTTTGAGTCGGTATCTGGATTAAAAATCGCATGCCTCGACTGGGATCCGAACTCAGTACCTACCAGCCTCTAGACCGATGGCCTAACCACGACGCCACCGAGGCCGGTCATATAGCAGTTTAAAGAAAGAAGTGTTTTATTTAACGACGCACTCAACACATTTTATTTACGGTTATATGGCGTCAGACATATGGTTAAGAACCACACAGATTTTGAGAGGAAACCCGCTGTCGCCACTACATGGGCTACTCTTCCGATTAGCAGCAAGGGATCTTTTATTTGCACTTCCCACAGGCAGGATAGCACAAACCATGTTGAACCAGTTATGGATCACTGGTCGGTGCAAGTGGTTTACACCTACCCATTGAGCCTTGCGGAGCACTCACTCAGGGTTTGGAGTCGGTATCTGGATTAAAAATCCTATGCGTCGACTGGGATCCGAACCCAGTACCTACCAGCCTGAAGACCGATGGCCTGCCACGACGCCACCGAGGCCGGTATAGCAGTTTAAGACCATCTTTGATATTAGCCAGAATTGTGATATTGCTTGTTGTAAGAACGTTTTAGAAATATATCGTAACTTGCAATGTTAGGTTATCCGAATTTAGAACATTACTGATCTTTTTTATTATTTCATTTCATGAGTCTGTCCATTTTGCCTAATCACCGTAGCCTCTCTCCCACCCCAACCAACCCCAGCCAAATATTTCCTGGATACGGCCCTGCAAATTTGTAGGCGATTCAGAAATAGATTTCATGCGACTAGATCTGAATAAATCTATATCATTAAAAGTCTTTTAGATGTCTTTGATGTTAAGACTGGTAAACCACCACGTTCAGTGGCGCAGTAAATTGAAAGGAAAATGACATTTGTTTAACGAAACATCAGCACATTGTATACTGGCCATAATAGTTCGGGGTGTATTACGTCCAATATATCGACAGTGGTTATCTGTCCACAAGACAGGGCGGGACGTAGCCGAGTGGTAAAGCGCCCGCTTGATGCGCGGTCAGTCTAGGGTCAACCCCGTCGGTGGGCCCATTGGGCTATTTCTCGCTCCATTCAGTGCGCCAAGACTGGTATATCAAAAACCGTGGTATGTGCTATCCTCTCAGTGGGATGGTTCATATAAAAGATCCCTGGCTACTAATGGAAAAATATAGCGGGTTTCCTCTCTAAGACCACATGTCGGAATTACCAAATGTTTGAGATCCAATAGCCGATGATTAATAAATCAATGTGCTCGACCTAAGATTACCGTATGTGTATAACTAAATTCTGCCCTTAAGATGATCTTAGCGTTAAAATCGCATCGTAAAACAAGGCTCTGGTTGCAGAGCTATAGGTCCAAAACTATGACTAAAACTCTGTTTTACCCCCTCTCCAGACAGTCCAGTACCGGAAGCGGCATCCAAAATCTTTATTGCGTGTCTGTTGTTTGGAAACAATTCTTCCATAGATTTTGCCAATTTTCTCGGTCCATTGTAGTTAGCCACATTCACACACTAAACGAAGATTAAAAACTTGAAAATAATACTTGAGCATGTATTATTATTATGAAAAAATCGTGTTAAATAAATAAATAAATAGATATATATATATATCGATGGAAGTATGAGTCAAAACGCCTTAAGTTAGCCGTAAACGTTTG
Source organism: Gigantopelta aegis (assembly GCF_016097555.1). Classification (NCBI taxonomy): domain Eukaryota; kingdom Metazoa; phylum Mollusca; class Gastropoda; order Neomphalida; family Peltospiridae; genus Gigantopelta; species Gigantopelta aegis. The sequence continues at coordinate 61,192,885 of NC_054707.1, read as the reverse complement.
TTGTTGTGTGGTGTTTTTATTCTTCTTTTCGTTTTTTTCTTAGGGATAATTTTATTTTGTTTTAACATTGACGCAATTCATATAATTTAACCAACCCTCTCTAAAGATTTACGAGTTTGAACTACATATAGTAACAGTGCCCGTATCACTTTAATTTAACTATACTTATATTCATGCTTATACTCAATTAAGGTTCAAGCACGTTGTCCTGGACACACACACATCAGCTATCTGGGCCGTTTGTCCATGACAGTTAGTTGTTAATGAGAGAGAAGAGTGTGTAGTGGTCTTACATCTTCCCATTGAGTCGTTAAAACTCGCTCTGGGTAGGAGCTGGTACCGGTCTACGAACCCAGAGCCTTATGTCCAGTGGCTTAACCATGACACCACCGAGGCCGGTGTTTGGATTGAACATACACTAAAACTCTTATATACCATATGTCATACTTTCTTCCAGGTGTGCATATCTTCCTCACCTATCCGCACTACTAATACATGTTATGTAGTTCCACCAATGTCAGATATACTAGTATACTATGCAAGGTTGAACGTGCCTGAATCTTTTAAAAGTGGATATGGGGTGTAAGTGAGTTACACTAGGAAATTTGCGCTATTGCAGATAAGCAATTGCAATAAAAATCTGCTATACTTGTAACATCCGCCTAAACCAGCAACATTAAGGAATGCAAAGACTTTTAGTTATGAATAATGACTGTTTGCATATTTCTAGTAAAACAAAATAAACGTTAAATTGTGACCTGTTTTTACTTTACCTTTGTTTTCTAGACAAAATTGTGACTTTTTTGTCATTTGTTTCCCAATCATCGTATTGTTGTAGTAGATAAATAATCATATAGATAAATAATCACATAGATAAATAATCACATAGATAAATAATCATAGCTTGGCTTACTCAGAGGCAATTAGATTTGTTCCTCTGTAACAATCTCTTAACTGATACATGGTGGAGATGTCGGATTGAATCAAGTTCCAGTTCTTTATTGCTTTGAGTTTTTACAACTTATTAGCATAATACAATGTACAACAAAATAATAAATATATAGAGTATAAGTACAGGATTGAATGAGTACTAGTGTCTGTGGAGGTGTTGTTTAAAATAATATTTTACTATGTATAAACAGGGTTTTTTAAAACGTGTTTTTCACCCTCCACTCCTGTGGGCCTGGGGCCTAATTCACTAAACTCTCGCAACTTTGCGATCTCGCAGTGCAATGCTGAACGCCTTGCAAAGAGGATGCTTTGTTGTCTAGCAGAGCCTAAGAGAGCTTTGTGAATTAGGCCCCTGGTCTATAACGGATAATGGTAAAATTAAGAGACAGCTATGAAATAGTATTGTACACTCTCAAGTTTACCTTTTCGTAACTTTGGCTGGTTTCATCGTAAACTTCAACGGTTTTCTTATTGCCAAGTCCTTTCTGTGTATAGCGTCCAACAACCCTGAAGCTTTCATTTTTGTCCTGTTCGCTCACATCGTCTGCAAATACAACCGCATCCATGATGAGAACACCTAGAAATGAAGACATTTGATCTTGTTGAATAAATAAATATGAATAAAATATGTAAATGAGTTCACGAGTAATCTAAGGCCAAAAAAAAAAAAAAAAGTCGGTCTCTGGTCAGACCAAAGTTCCAGAATTGATGGTTTTTTTTCTTTCTTTCTTTTTTTTAAATGCATGGATTGCACAGAAAAGATGAGTATATTTGATACCGAAATAACGAGTATATTTAAACTGAAATGAGAATGCACGTCCTAGTTCATATGCGACTTTGGCTCCAAATGCGGTTTTGGAGAGGAAAAATCTGGCAAAGATCAACGTCATACCGCAGGAAATTAAAAAAAAAAATGTTAACGCGCGAGGGTCAATATCGACGAGCTCGCTGACCAGAGACCAGAAATTTATTTAATTTGGCCTAAGCGCAACAAATGCTAAATGTATAATAAGCCATTAAATCCATATAGTCAAAATGAAAACTTACAGTCAGGTCAGAGTGTTTAACGTGCACATTCATAGCAAGCTGTTGTAGCGCACGCCTCTCCTCCGTCCAGGACAGAAAAGGGGTGGGGTAGGTTGGAGGGGGAACCGCCTGCACTGGCAGGTGCAAGGGAGCTGTAGCGTACCGGTTCCACTTGTCTATTTTTAAATTCAGGTAGTAATTTAATTGCGGGTGGGGTGTCGGTCCGTCTAGTGTACATCGACGGACGAGTTCTAAGTGGCACTGTTCACCCGGAGGTCACAACGTGCCTGTTCCCTAATTAGTTTTAGCTTCGTTTTGGGTTCTTTTTTTATTTTCCTATTTCTCACTTTCTCACAGACAGGAAAGCATATACCACGGCCTTTGTCCAGTTGTGGTGCACTGGTTAGAACGAGTAAAATCCCAATCAGCTGAATTCAATTCTTTATTAGCTTTAAGTTTTACAACTCATCAGCATATATACAAAACATAATACAAAACAAATATATATATACAATATATACATGTGCACAAAAATGGTGGGTATGGTTTTCTTAAAAGTAATTAGGGATACTAAAAAATCAATTAAAAAAAAAATTAAGAATTTTTTTTAAAATAAAGTTTTCCTTACTGTAATAGCTGATCTCTAATGTTGTTTGCTTGTACTAGATATTTTCCTAGGTTATTAAGTTCTTTTTTGTTACTTGTAGTTAACAATTGTATAAATAGAAAAACACTTGGCCGCCTGTGATAATACATTTTTATGTACTTATTTCGCAAATCTTTGTATTGTGGGCATTGCATTATAAAATGGTATTCATCTTCTATAATATTTGTATTACAAATTGTACACTTTCTTTCTGTTCTTTCGATGTTACGATATCGGCCAGATTCTATATTTAATTTATGAGCACATATTCTGATTCTGCATATTTCCTTTAAATATCATTCATCTATTGGTAATTTAAGGTAAGACTGTAATTTGAACTCGTTTAATAAATGCTGGTAAAGATATCCCTTGGATGTTGTAATTGTCCTGCTATAATAGAGTTGCTTAAATGTGTCGCATATTCTTTCTTTAATAATAATATAACATCTATTGTCAACATAATCTAAATTCCAAATGTAATTCAAACCCAGCATGTTAAGTTCCTGCCTAATATTCATTAATCAATTATCATTGTATTGTATCATTTCTTCATATATGCCGCGTATCAAATAATTAGTGGAGTTGCGTAATTTTATCCAGTATTTAAATATTCTGAGTTTTCTTGTGATTTGCAGCGGGAAATGCCCAAGTTCACTATAAACAAATTCGTTGCACGTTCCCGAATGGATCCATCGAGGTGATTCGATCCTGCGATGCAAGCACCTCACGCGAGCACTCTACCGACTGAGCTAAATCCCGACCCCTAGACTCTCGAGCAATTTAGACCAGCTGCCAAAATAAAGTTTGTCGAATTATTTAGAAAAACTAAACACAAAACAAAAATTGAAAGTGACCAAAACATTTAAAGACTGACTAAATAACCTATCAAATCCATTTGTTTGGGTTTTTTTCAGCCCAGATATAATTTGTTAAAAGATATGCGAAAGAATGTTTGCAAGTTATTTTTTATGTATTAAATGTTCCGTTTAACTGTACTAAAATAATGACCTCTATTCATCATTCTAAATGTTGTGGCCCAGATCATGTCTTGAATTAATTTCTAATTAATGGGGGAAAAACCCCATGTATTTAATACTGAATTTAAGTCGGGTTATTTTCCTCAGTCGTGGGTTGATGGATGGATTATTCCACTTCGCAAAAAAGGTAACATTAACGATGTACATAGTTGCAGAGGTATTACTCTATTAAGTTGTTTGGGCAAGTGTCGAATAATTGGCTAACAAAATTGGCTGAAGCCTATCATATTGTACACTGGGGGTTAGTCTGGTTCCATTCAGGTATGGGTGCTTTTCATAATAGATTTGTTCTACATTCATTAACTGCTCATTATTTTAACACCAATAATAAATGTGTTTTGTGTGCATTTGTAGATTTTGTCAATGAATATGATTATGAATATGAGTAAGAAAAGATTTATGGTGCAAACTCACTGTCCTGGACAGACAGCCCAGACAGCTGAGGTATGTGCCCAGGACGGCGTGCTTGAACCTTAATTGGATATAAGCACAAACATAAGTCAAATGGAATGAATGAAATATGGTGCAAACATATAGAGATATTAGCCTCGCGCGAGATCCTAATTATTAGGGTGAAGTCACTTCTCTCTCAATCTCAGTTTAAAATGTTTAGATGTATACGAAATAAACAATAGAATTGCTAACAGTTATACGTTTCGACGGTCAGTAGCACATTGTACCATTAGCTAGATCTTTCATCTCTGAGACTTGGTGCATGATTGTGTGGCGCTAGATACGTAACACTTAATTTATTATCTATGAATAGATGTTCACTGAGATCTTCACCATTCATCCGCGTCTGTGTACAACAAAGGTGGTCATTATTTTGACATGGCGACATCGATGTCGCCTGAAAGTTATTGAAAGGGCGAAGTCAAGCTGGTCAAAGCGAAGTTTTGACCCATTTCGCCCGCTCGCATGAGCCTTGGAGATAGGAATTAGAGGTGAAATGTTATTAAATATCAAAATTATTGTTAAATAGAGAATTCGTCATGACTGTGATTTTTTAATATGGACAATATCAACCGAGTCTAGTTAATCGGTATTTGTCGAGGCTTTGTCGAGACAAATACCGATTAACTAGACGACATTGATATTGTGCATATTAAAAACAACACCAGTAGCGAATTCTATTTATCCTATAACACTTCTAACATAACATTTTCATTCGATATTTAGCATATTACAGTACTAAAGTCGCTTCTGTCCGTAATATGACGTCATCACGATCAGCACAAATTAGTTTGAAGTCACGCATTTTAACTAAAACTTATGAAAACCTTACCCTCAGGTGTATACCTGAGGGTAAGGTCTTGTTGACTTGTAAACAAATGACCCATTGACAGAGACACATTTTCATCTAGAGACCTTGCAAAGTTGCATATACCTTTAAATTTGCATAACATTATTAACCGGGTTAATACACTAAATTATTACCAACATAGTGCAAGATATTCAGGGAAATATAACCAGTATGACATACGTATGTCACTTCCATCACCCCTAAACTATTACTTAATCCAAAGAAAAAAACTTAAACACAATTTCAAGCAATTTACCAATTCGTGCAGTCCACTAAACCAAAATTGTAACCAATGATTAATGGGTTGACGTGAGGGGAGTGTGTGTGGGGGGGGGGGGGTCTGGAATCAGGTGGTGGGCCCGGTGGCCGGTTCTCAGCTCGTGAGTAGCCCTACTTAGAACTCGCTTACCGATTATGCACTCACGATTAGAACATGGCGGCCTGCTAGCCCTCCCCTATCTCGTACGCCCCCCTCAATGGACGACCCACCTTAACACTATATACAAACTAAACCCATTGGAGTTGGCACACCACAGCCGCTCGGTAACAGCGCTACTTATATTAGAACTCACTTAGATGATATGCATTACAGGGGGGCCTGGGCGGGCTGGCTTCACACATAAACCAGGAATGGCATGAGCCTTGCGGTTCCTAACTGCTCCCGATACGGAGCAGCGACCCTAAGCACTCGTCCGACGATTATGCACTTCAACTCGGGAGTAGGGGGAGGGGCGGAGCTCGGAAGCATTTTACTAATAATTCAAAGGGCTCGTGACAATACTCGACTAAAATTCCTGTACAAACTTAGGCAAATTAATTAATAAACACATTAATCTTAAATCGCTACTTAATTTTATCATCAAAATTCAAATTGATTTTTATTTTTCGTATGTATGTATATACTTGTATTCATCTTATGCACTATATTAATGTCATATATTTTCTGCACCACGTTCAAGAGCTCTGGGTACCAAACGAAGGGCGGACAAGACGTAACCTTAATCTGATTACACCAACGCAGAGGTCGCCTCTCACTCCACTATAACGTGTGAAACAAATAAGATAGGAGAAAACATAACCAACATCAACACCACAGCGATCAAATCAAATGTACATACATTTCACATGTTTATGTTTCGCACCATCTTCTGCACTTTCTTAGTATGTCAGATAATGTTCATTCTAGCAAACCCCAAGGTGAGTTTATATAGGTGTTCCAGAACGACCCGGAAAGAAAAACAGATAAGCTTGGGATTATAACAATATTAGACTTTTATTAGAACCATAACCGTTTCAACATTGAGGGTGGGTCAAAGTTAGCGCTAACTTAACCCTAGCCTACCCACTGGGACTACTGTATGAATCCGTGTGTGAATGAACAATACCTACTACTAAATTCATATTATATGTATAGCACTATGCTTTTTCATCAAAACAAACACTATACGAGACTACCCTTCAAATTAGCTAGCTAGGTTAGTATAATGCCCCCTTCCCCTTGTCTTTTATCATAAGCCAAGGACAGGAGGGGGGATGGGTGGCTTTAAAAGCCGTTGAATACTTTAGAATAGGGACTTAGCACATTAGGAACAACCTTAACACCAACTAGGGACAACAAACACACGGCACGCACGTAAATTGCATCATCTCTACATAGGGTGCATTGGTCTAATAATAACAATGGACTCGCCCACAAATTAAAACAATAATGGTCCAGCACCGTACTTAATAAGGAGTCGGACAAAAGAAAACCGGCTCCAAGTACACAATTGCAATGAACCTTGAGGGAGCTGGACAAAAGAATATCGGCTCCCTCTACCCAACCCCAAAAATTCCTTGTTGCTGGCGGAGGCACCAAGGGCACAAGAACGGGAGAGATGGAAGAGGAGGACAACATACGGATCACTAGACAGTTGCCAGGAGACGGAGCTCAAGAGAAACACCAGGACTCGCCGACCTTACCTCCCAGACATACACAATTCCATTATACATGCACAATTGCGTCGAGTCTCCCCTGGGTTGTCATGCCATGATCGGAAGAGATCAGGCCCTAGGGGCAACCTAGGGAGACACCTCATCATCCGCAGGTCTTAATTAACGAGCTACTCTCGGCCTACTAAAATCCAAACCTATACGTAGCTCCCTACCTTTTATTCTTTAGAACGACCATCAAAATTGCGCCAAACTTCCTTCATCAAAATGCGCACCCATTTCCCTTTGGCTTAATCCTACGGGACATTCCAAATTACATAGCACCATACCACCTTCCGCCTGTTACCGGCTACGGTCGGACTGTTGGTGCTCCCTTGCACCTGAAAGTGCAGGCGGTCCCTCCTTCAACCACCCCAACCCTTTCCTGTCCTGGACGGAAGAACCGGCTGAGGCCGGTACTTGTGCTCAGGACAGGCGTGCGCTGCAACAGCTAGCTCTGAATGTGCACGTTAAACAATTTTCCAAGTTTCCAAGTGTGACATAATGATTTCATGTGCAAAAAGAATGATGTAATTTTGAGAAGCGACGTCATAACTTTGCCAGTCTTAAATCTGTGTAAACGTAGGTGGAAACTAGAAATGGGCTAAATTCAATTTACTTTATTAGACATCAATTTCTCTTTAAACTTAGAAGATTTTATTAAAGATAATTTCGAGGCAAAAATAAAAGAAACGGAAATTGCAATGAAAACATGGAGCGCCAGAAAAATTTCATTATTAGCCAGAGTCACAGTGTTAAAATCATTGGTAATACCAAAAATAACACATTCAAACCCGTCAGAACAGTTAGTTCAAACATTAAATAAAGAATTATACAAATTTATATGACAAAAAAAACACGTTATAATTCATATATATATATATATATATATATATATATATATATATATATATATATATATATATTACATCATTAAAAAGTTTGTTTTGTTTAACGACACCACTAGAGCACATTGATTATTAATCATCGGCTATTGGATGTCAAACATATGGTCATTTTAACACAGTCATTGAAAGGAAGTCCGCTACATTTTTCCATTAGTAGCAAGGGATCTTTTATATGCACCATGCGACAGACAGGATAGCACATAGCACGGCCTTTGATATACCAGTTGGGGTGCACTGGCTGTGACGAGAAATAGCCCAATGGGCCCACTGACGGAGATCGATCCCAGACCGACAGCGCATCAAACGAGCGTTTTACCACTGGGCTACGTCCCGCCCCTACATCACCAAAGTCAACGTGGATAAGAAGATTACTTTCAATTAACAATAAATTAACACAGATTTTTTCGTCATTTATCGGTAAAAGAACTTTTAAAAAAATATATGACTAACCCTTTTTGGGAAGATGTTCTTGATAGCTGGCGAAATATCCAGTGTGAACAACCATTTGAAAGCGAAAACTACATATTTGGTTTAAATATTTGGTATAATAGTAAAATAGTACGAAATAAGAAGCGTATTTTGTATACAAAAAATTATGCAAAAAAAGGAGTTTGTGATCAAGTCAATACTAAATATTGGCGAATTCATAGTACAATTTAATATTAATATAACAAACTTTCTACAGTATGTTTTTTTAATTAATGCAGTGAAATGTTTCATAGGGATGTACAAAAAAAATCATTATTGTACGATAAACCACTTACAAGCGTAAACAACTTCTTAAAGACAAAACTGGATGTAGAGAAATATATCAGTTATTATGCTACACTACAGCCATTCTAAAGTCTCAATTAAAATATAACAAGAAAGGTGTTTGTTATTCACCAGAAGAATTGAACATATTTTACGATATACATTTTAAATGCGTTATATATATATAATTAATAAAAATATGTTATGATATAATGATCAGGGATAGTATTTTGTATCCTAATAGAAGTAACTGGGCTGTTCATACAGTGTTAAAATTTTAAAAGTTTGATTTCTTTAATGACACCACCAGAACACATTGATTTATCAATCATCGGCTATTGGATGTTAAACATTTGGTGATTTTTAAATATAGTCTTAGAGAGGAAACCCGCTATATCTTACCATTAGTAGCACAGAATCTTTTATATGCACAATCCCACATACAGGATAGCACATACCACAGCCTTTGATATACCAGTCGTGGTTCACTGGCTGAAACGAGAAATAGCCCAATGGATCTACCGACGGGGATCAATCCCAAATTGACCGCGCATCAAGCGAGCGCTTTACCACTGGGCTACGTCCCCTCTATATGTTAAATGAGACTGGGTGTTTAGTAGTTTTGCTGAATTAATGTGTAGGGAATGAGAATACATTTTTAAAAAAAATGGCGAGCTCGGTTAGGTAACTCCACAAGAACGTTATTATACAGACATTTATCAGACATTTTTCTTTATAACATTGTTTAGATTGCGAATGTGTTGAAAAATGTAGAACAACTTGGGTTCTGAGTTGTGCTCATGACGGTGCCACCGGTGAGACAGGATATGCTCAACTTTCACGAATACCTGATATGATCACTGTTTTTACAGTGATTCATGAGTGCATGCCATCACAGCTGTATACTAGTATATGCCATAGAGCTCTATCCTGTGCAAGTCTGGGTTTTCTGAGCTAGTCTTGGTAGTGACAGTCCCAGTCCTCCTACAAGCAGTGCAGAAAGAAGTGGCGGTCCTCCTACATACAATACAGAAGGGTGGAACATGTTGTTACGGATCTCCTAGGAGTGGTGGTCCTTCTACATGTGCAGAAGAGGTGGGACATCTTGTTACGGATCTCCTAGGAGTGGCGGTCCTCCTACATACAATACAGAAGAGGTAGGACATCTTGTTACGGATCTCCTAGGAGTGGGGGTCCTTCTACATGCAGTGCAAAAGGGGTGGAATATCTTGTTACGGATCTCCTAGGAGTGGCGGTCCTCGTGCATACAGTGCAGAAGGGGTGGAACATCTTATTAAGGAGCTCATAGGAGTGGCGGTCCTCCTACATGCAGTACAGAAGGGATGGAACATCGTGTTACGGATCTCGTGGGGGTCCTCCTCCTACATGCAGTACATAAGGGGTGGAACATCTTATTACGGATCTCCTAGGAATGGCGGTCCTCCTACATAGAGTACAGAAGGGATGGAAAATCGTGTTACGGATCTCCTATGAGTGGCGGTCCTCCTACATACAGTACAGAAGGGATGGAAAATCGTGATACGGATATCCTGAGTGGCGGTCCTCCTGCATACAGTACACAAGAGATGGAAAATCGTGTTAAGGATATCCTAGGAGTGGCGGTCCTCCTACATACAGTACAGAAGGGATGGAAAATCGTGTTAAGGATTTCCTAGGAGTGGCGGTCCTCCTACATGCAGTACAGAAGGGATGGAACATCTTGTTACGGATCTCTTAGGAGTGGCGGTCCTCCTACAGATAATACAGAAGGGTAGAACATCTTGTTACGGATCCCTTAGGAGTGGCTGTCCTACTACATGTAGTGCAGAAGGGGTAGAACATCGTGTTACTGATCTAGGAGTGGCGGTCCTCTTACATACAGTACAGAAGAGGTGGAATATCTTGTTACGGATCTCCAAGAAGTGGCGGTCCTCCTAAGGAAGAGCACCTGCTAATGGATCATGGAAGCAATCACGACTTTGCCTAACATCCTTTCGACTCTACCATGTGTTGAGATACGATTTTGATCAAGGAATTCGGTTTTTTCTTTCAGATTTAACAGATTATGTATTTAAGAACACGGGGTTGATCAGTGAAAGTGGAAGACGGGAGAAACCCAACCCATTTCTGGTAGATAATAATAAATACCTAAGTTGTAATGTAAATGAAGATGAATTTAATTTTGCTCTTGAATTCCCTTTGTATATATCTTCGAGAAAACGTTAGATTCCTAAGTATTTTTTTAATAATACAAGTATGTTAAAATTTTTACTATTTATAAAAATCAGAAACCAGAAAATAGCAATAAAGTTGAATGCATTTTTAAAAAAACATTTGAAAAAGACACGCAATTCTGTTTGACTATGCTTCTTCAAATACTAAAGAAAAACCAAACACGTTTCATATACTATTAATTAGAGATGGGGTAGGATAGCGGATGTTAGATCATTTCTTTGCATTTATTTACCATTGTTCTTTTGTATTGTGCGTGATTTTGCATCTTAATACACAGGTTTATATGCTACCGCACGTATATAAGTGCTTAAAGGCAATTTGGCCTCATACAATAAAGTATGTAATTATGAAATGAGGCAAATAAATGCTCGTGAAACATCTTTGTGCATAACATTTCGTATTTGTCATTCAAAGAGAAAATAGGGTGACCTACATGTATATCAATGTAAAAGTGCATACGGCTGATAAAGTGACCTATACGTATAATATATCAGAGTGACCTATATAATGCAGTGAGAACGTGCTAATACTGAAGTCGCCGTTGACTTGTCCTCTTCGGAGGTTTTCGAACCGACTCCCATTTTTTGTCCCCAAAGTACCCTAAATGTCGGGATCTGGAT